>NC_133337.1:23339300-23639300 GCF_030506205.2 Paramisgurnus dabryanus
ACTGTTTCTGGTTAAGCACAGTTTATCAGTCAGATGAGCTTAAGGATGGTGGAGAGTAACGATCTGGCGTCTGCAGTCGTCGTTCATTAAATTTCTTGAACGTAATTGGCTGGATAAAGTCCAACGGTTCCATCCATCAGACGTCCTTTACACCAACCCTGCTCGTCCTCTAAACCGATCTTAGTGAACTCTTCTCCTGGGAACGAAATAAAACCGTCTCAATATGAAAAAACAACAACATTAGTTAACCAACAGATTTCTCTCAAGTCACTGTAAGGGTGATTATTTAACTGCAAATATATTTGGTGTTCAAAGTCATGATCATGTTGAGGTTTTTATGAAATGTTTATATGTGAATGAGTTAATATGGGAAGTGTTTCATTCTCATGTTTAGAAATAAAGTTATAAAGAAAAGTAAAGTTTCACACCTGCTTTAAAACTGAGCTCATCCTGCTCCTGTCCCTCATATTCATACAGGGCGCGGACGAGCACGGACACTTCGGGAGAGGAGGGCTCATCCTCGTCTTCAAACGGGTTCCCGTTGGTATTGGAGCCGGCAAAAGGATTCCCCGTTTCCTCATCCGACACATCAGGAGTTTTCTCTACAGTGCTGACGCTGGAGGAGAGAAAATAAGAGAGATGAAATGAATGAAGTTTACAAAACCCTGCCAGAATCCTCACAATGTCCATCACAGAAACAATTCACTCAAAATTAACCCATATTTATAAAAGATTTTATTATGTAATTTAACTCTAAATAAGTTTGGCTTATACACACATTATTATTATAGGATAATTTTGTTTTCTGGGTGAATTATTCCTGAAGAGAGGTCACAAAATTGTGCATGTGTATGTATAACACAACTCAATTTACACATTATGTTCCTGTATTAATGTCTGTTTGTCAAAGATGCTATCAATTCTTTGGTTTCCCAGCATGCTTTGCACATTAAAGTTTTTCCTTACACAGATGTAGAGCTAAAGATTTGTCACACAATAAACTTTTCAACAGGATGATGTGTGTAAATGTTGTGTTTAACATTTTGATGATCTCTCTCATGTTTTGAATTTAAACATCATGTGGATTCTGTAAGAGTTGAGACAGAATATAAACCTCTGAATGATAACTTTCAACCCAATAAAGATCAATGCAGGACAGGAGAAAGACAGAGGAACACAAACACCTGAAACAGCTCTGGATAAACAATCACACGAGTACAGCGGTCAGATTATAATATATGAGGAAGTGTGAGTCTGTTAACCCAGAGCTGTGTGAGGAGCAGCAGGAAAAACACTGAATGCAGTTCATGACATCACCACCAGATGGCCAAAACATCATAAAATAAGAGCACGCTTCAATACATCTGCTGTGTTCAGAGTAGCATACTGCACAGGGCACTTAGTTTTTATGTAGTATGCATGGGACGCACCGATGATGCAATGCATTTGACAAAACATGCAATATAACAGAGCAAACATCGTATCCCACAATGCTGTGCTGGACCTCTGACTGGATAAACATAATCTGAAATCTTGTTCAGGCTTGTTATGTCTATGCTACAGGAATGTGGGATACTCCTGTTTGAAATCCTATTATTGAATATTACTGCAGTACGCTGCTTCTGAACACAGACACAAACATGCAGACAGACAAACCAGACGTCTGCACATTTATCCTGATTATAAATGTGACGGACTGTGTAAACTTGCAGCATTGCTCTGTTCAATGTGTAATATATCTGAGACACACAGGAAGAGAGAGAGAGAGAGAGAGAGAGAGAGATGTGTATGAGCGCTCATCAGCCATGCAGAACAAAAAAACAGCAACCTGAAGACCGAAGGGAGTCGAAAGAGAAACGAGTGTGAGAGAAACAGATAAAGAGACAGATAAAGAGAAAGAGAGAGTAATAAAAACAGGTGCTTTGGGCTTCACCAACGTTTTGGCAATAACTTCCTCTTTTTTGGCATTGACCGGGCTGCTCTTGGGCTGATGAACTGCTGGTTCTTCATCCTCATCTTCATCATCGTCGAACGGGTTTAAACACTGTGGCTCTGTGCTACTGGGCACAGTCAAACTAATAACATAGAGACAGCGTTGCATCACACACACACTTCAGACCAGATCAGACCAGACCGGACCGGACCGGACACTCAAGCGTGATCAGACTTGACATGCCTCAAGACCAGCATCATTTACATAAACAAACCTGTCCTCAAACTCAACAAACCACAGACTTCAGAAGAAAACACAAGAGTTTTCATGCTCTGATATTCATACACACACACACACACACACACACACACACACACACACACACACACACACACACACACACACACACACACATATAATGTAGACACATATATATATATATTCACAGAGAAACGGGTCGGAGCGTGTGGTACGGGTTGAGTCTGTATCTTTTCAGCTCTTTTAGTTTAGGTGTGAGTATAAACAAACGACACATTTGTGTTCAGTGCTCCAGAGGAAATAAAACAGACTCAAATCACAAACACGTTAAGCTCTCGTCTATTAAGCGTCTGTTATTTGTTATGAAATGAACAGCATTTGTTTATAAAAGAGGGCATGGTTGTCATTAAAGAAGCTACAATGTTTACACGACTGGACAACCAGAACTGAGTTCCCTTTAAACTTTATATTTAAAAGTTAAACTTTAGGTGTTTAGATATAAACCAGGTTTGGGCAGAAATCTTAATGTCAGATTTTGGCTTCCTTTCTTAAGCGTGATTCGATTAATTTTTGCCACAACTCAAAGGTGCTTCAAGAATTTAATGAATTATAATTTAACTAAATTCAAAATTAAATTAAATTTGAAATAACATATCAATTTATTAAAATTTTAACAAATAACTTGAGCCCGATTATGGTTAACCTCTAAGATCAGTTCTCTGATGGGAATTCGTTGACGTGAAACAAAATTTTTACCTAATCCGCTTTGTAATATTTCACAGAAAAATAAATCCGAAATGTATTTAAATAATTACAACAATCGGGCATTTTAAGACAAACACTGCTGTTCATTGTATTACTGCAAAATCTGGGCATTTCTATTGAAGATATTAAACAAGATTTGCTTTCACACGACGCCTGTTATTAATCATATTAATTTACTTAATGTTTGAGTAAAAAAATAAATAAATAAATAAATAAATAATATATATATATATATATATATATATATATATATATATATATATATATATATATATATATATATATATATATATATATATATATATATATATATATATATATATATATATATATATATATATATATATATATATACACAGTTTTATTAGATTATAGTATATTTATAAGGACAACTACATTTGCAATAATACTACATTTTCTATTGTATGTGTATCTATTATAATAATGATTTTTCTTCATGTTTTTAGTTGTCTTAAGTGCTACACAAATAAACTTGACTGCTGACAGACTGTAATAACTGAAGACACGGCTCATATTATCATTTACCTGCTGCTGGTTTTAGAGACTTGGTCACTGGTTTGATTGATTCCCGTCAGTGTGACTCCATCCACGGGTTTCCTCTTAGTTTCTCGTCGACTGAGAGTTCGATTTATATCTATGGACCATTCCTACAACACACACAACTTTAGTCAAATAAATAATTGTCTCTTTGGTAAAACAGATGAATATTAGACAGACTGATTCATGACTCGATCACTTTCAATTCATCAAACCTACACAAAATTAACAGGCAGTATTTTCAATGAATGCTCAAATCATTACTATGATGACAGGTACAGATATGGGTCGATTAACTGGGTTATCTAAACAAACTACATCAGATGAATAAATGAACGTGTGACTATCATCGATATCAGACCAGATCAATAAAATCAGCATGTGTGTGTACCTCAAACTGAGGCCAGTTCATACTCATGCCGGGTCCGTGGTTCGAGCTGAACCATTTGAGGTCGTCCTGTACGCTGGCGCCCTGGATGGTGTCTTCTAGCGTGTGATAAATAGTCTTGTATCTGATGGGACAGAGCAGATGTGAATTTTTAACCGGCATCACTACTGTACATGTCAAACGCTAATGCTAATTCTGACACCTCCATGAAGGAGGTTTGTGTTTGTGTTTCACTGTCACACTACTAGACATCAACATCATTTATCTGTGTGTTCTCACTTGTGATTGTTGGAGAGATCGAGGTGTTGTTTGACACTGAGCAGCAGATCTTTAACGAATGAAAGTCTCTTGTCTTCAAACTGCTGCCACTGTTCAAACACCTGCTCCATGTTCTCCATGTACTGAGGAGTCATCTTATCCAGCTCCTCCAGAGACTTCTCGTAACGCTCCTTAGACTGAAACACAATAACACACGCTTCATATACTGTGAGCACTCATCTCCATTCACATCACAGATTAAACATGATGATGACATCACAAGCATCAGCACCAGATGACCCAAACACCCATATTTATCTATCAAAGTATATTTTAATGTGACCTAACCCTAACTGAAGAGCAACAGTGGGGAAATATGCTAGTTCACAAATAAATAGCCAATGATAACAATGTTTATTTAAATACAGAAGCCTTAAAGGTACAGTAGCAGTAATAATCATGTGAAACATACACAAGAAGTGTGCAATACTTAAGTCACACGTGATTTGTCACAGCATGCACACACACGCACACACACACGCACACACACACGCACACACACACACGCACACACACACACACACACACACACACACACACACACACACACACACCTTGTGAACTTCCTGTTGGCACTTCTCCACTTTCTCTTGCAGTTTCCTCTGGGCCTCGGGGTTGTTGTTTTCGAGTTTACTTGAATTCTCCCGGCTGGTGGCTGTTTTCTCCTCTTTGCAGGCGTTGTGATACGCTTTCTTAAATCCATCCATCTACCGACACAAGCATATAATACACTTACAAAGTCTACATTATTTCTGTGCACACTTTTATTTGGCAAAGATGTGCACCACAGTGGTAAAGTATGCCTTAATGTACAGATGGAGAGAGCTGTTGTTCTTATCTCAGTGCCCACTGAATTTAGATAACAACACCACAAATGACCCTCAACGTGTCATAAAGCCATAAACTCCCATCATCTTTAAGACAAACACAAACATTATGATGGTAATTCACACTTCATCATCTACCTTGAGAGAGCAGGTGACACCACACAGTAAATCGAGAGGTATTTGAAAAGGTATTTATGTGCTTAAAAACATTACACCTGATTGTCCTTTTGTCCTCTCACAACATTTCTTTCCAATACAGTTCTCTGAATTATAACACAGATATAATATTGTGCAAATAAGCAAAGTTAGCACTAGCTGCTAAATATGAACACAATTCAAATGTAATAAACAAGCATATATTCTTTGTGCGGCATGTTTTTGATTTGGTGCGCTTAAGTTTGTACCTCTTTGAGCTTTTTGGCCCAGGGTTTCTGGGCTTTGCGAAAACCATCTTCTGCCTCCTTGGTCTCCTTGAAGCCCCCTATCATCTGCTTGTGGTAGGCATCTTTCTGCCAGTTCTTTACTTTCTCAAAGTCCTCAGCCATCAGAGCAGTTTTGACTTCTAGATGCAGGTCGCTGACTTTCTCTGCCTCGGTCATGAGAGCGCACCATGCTCGCTCCACCGTCCCGTACTGAGGCCCTACAGGAGCCAACGCAAGGAAAAGAATCAACATCACATGATTAAATCAACTAAAAGATCTTCAGCTTACAAACAGTCCAGTTACAGGTGGTGAAAATGGCCAGCCAATTATAGTCAACCATCACTTTGAACACAGGAAACCCCCACGGTTCTGTCTTGAGCCCTCCAGTGTTTTCAGAGTTTGGTCTTACATGACTTCTACTCTGTAGACTTTCTCAATGAAACAGTTACGGATGGCCTGATCTCAGTTGTGAGGTATCACAGTGACTAAAAATACTAGCTACATGAACAAATGCTACTAATTTACACTAACTAACCCTAACTAAGTTTTTAAACTTTTGATTTCCATTTCAGCAGAACATCTGATACATTTAGATAGTGATAGTTGTCCATGGGCCACCAAATGAAACTTTTTCAGGGAAATTTATCAGATATTTGAAGTTATAATAGCATTGCCATAGCCTGCAAGACAACTGTTTGCTATCCAAAGTTCAGCTTTTCAAACAGAGAAAAGTCAACACCTATGTTTCATAACATTCAGTGACTAATAAGGTCTGATGATGCTATGATGGGACAACACAATAATCATATTTACTAGAAACGAACAATGACTAACTACAAAATCTGGATTTAAGAATGTTACAAAACTCAACAAGATAACAACGCAATAACAGAGAGCATTCCTGGGATATCTGGACCAAAAGTGGGCTGTGCATTGTAAGACCTTTTCAAAGCCTTTCCTGAACACCGGTGTCAATGTGAACTCAAATCACAAAGTCTGGCTGAATGAGTCGTGTTTTTGGCCATGTAAAATAATCTACATATGTGACACACCCATGAGTTCTGTAAGCAACTACTAAGTAAACTTGTAAACAACCTGTATTCAACCCTCAGTGAGTATCAATGCAGCTGCACTGAGATACCAAACCGATCTCAGGTTTCATTTCCTCATCATCTCGTTCCTCTCCATGAAAACTCAATCCTGTTTCTAGTGGTATGTGTTAAAAAAGTGTCCCTTCTCTGTGGTTGGACCTCTTCACTGGAGTGTGTTTAACAGGAAGTGAGGTCACGCTTCATGGCTTAACAGCAACTGTGCGTGGTAACTTGACCACCATGCAGTTGATTAAAGTAAGGTAATCAACATAGAGATAACTACATGAACAAATGCTAAAGTTCCTCTAACGGATGCTGTTAATAGAAATGTCAAGATGACTCAGTTATTGCGGAAAACTTCACAAAGTCAGCAGTGCTTTTTATCCATTTATACCACAGGGCTGTTGAATGCTTTATTCTGATTGGTTGAGAAATTTTTTGATAAACGCACACCTGACCTGACAAATATTTAAGGAATAATTGACGATAGACTGTTGAATTATTTGAAAATAATGCACACCTAAGGTGATAATGTGGCATGACGCAAAGCAGAGTTACACTGCAGATGTGCATTATTATCAAATTATTCAAAGGAAGAGAGTCAATAAGTTAGTTTTGGTAAACCATTCTCTGCAAGCATGTGAAAAAATATCATTGAAATTTGTCTCCCCTTGTGATGTCAGAAGGGGATCTTATTATAATAATACCACCCCTTAATCTGCACTATCCAACAACAGCACTGCCATTTAGTGCAGAGATCAGCTCATTTGCATTTTAACAGACACACCCAAAAGCAGCACATTTTTGCTCACACCTACAATTTTAACATGTTATAATAAATAATCTATTATATTTTGAGCTAAAACTTTACATACATACTTTGGGGACGGACACCAAAGATTTATTTGACATCTTAAAATTGTCTTGTGAAATGTCCCATTTAAAATCAAGAGAAGATCGAATAAAGCCGTTGAGGGTTGTTTTCCAAATCAAAACACAATATTTGCATAACTGAATGAGCTCAATAAATACAGACAAACTTGAGTCCAGTGATAAGTTAAGTCAGGTTTAACCTTTCTCAACGAGTTGCCTCCAGCGTTTGGCCCACTCCGTCAGCTGTTGAGCGTAAGCCTTCTCAATGCGTGCTCGCTCGTGAATGCAGTTCATCAGGTCATTGCAGAGCCTGTTCCCATCTTCCACACGCTTCACCGCACGCTTGTAGTTCCCCACCTGGGACGAGACATCACGGCACGATTAAAAAACATCAGAGTTTACGCAGAAATTCAGACACGGGTGTGAAGTCACATACCTCCCAGAAGCTGTCACTGGACACATCGGTCATTGAGTCGTTGAAGTCCGACATAGCTGAAAGAAAACAATATTGGGATTAGTTTTTACCTTAAGCTGGTAAACAAACTGGTCACAAGACTCCAGTCCAGAAAAGCTACTGACCAGTGTAGGTCAAACCCTAACCAAACACAAACTGAAGTAACTAAGCAAGTTTTTAAGCGTTATTTGAGAAAATAAGTCTGGATCAGGGCGGATCGATCTAAGATGATTCAGAGATGTGAATCGATATACAAACTCATTTGCATTTAAAGCATCAAGAAATCTGACAGAAATTACACAAACAGGACGTCAGAGTGTATCATGGAAATCTAAAAATATTAAAACAAGCTGAAGTAGATCACTGCTGAGACAGCGTGAGCTCGTGCTTTAACTCATGTGTGGAACATTCAAGGGAAATGATGAAAATTCCTCTCATTCTTCCACAAGAGTTTGACCTCTACAACCTCTATAAGCTGATTTATTACCAAAATACACTGCTTAACCTCCCCACCCTAACATACGTGCACGCTCACACACACACACACATACCTCTGAGGTGCAACAAAAAGAAAGCTGATAGTTTCCATGATTTAACCTCTCAAACAATATTACATAAACTAAATCAGATAGGTGAAAGAGGAAGAGTGAAACATTGAGAAGATTTTCACACTCTTAAAGGAACAGATCACCCACAAATGACATCACTTCCTCATTGTCGTGGTTGTTTGAAACCCATATCTCCTGTGAAACAATATTTACATGACTCTTACCCACAAAGAAAGCTTATAGTGATTAACTGTCAAACTATGTGGGTCCCCCAGTCACTTTTGTCACTTTTTCATTGGATAGTATCCCATGGGTGGGGTCAGCTTACTTTTCTGGGTTTTTCCACTGGGTACTGTACATCCCTGCATAATTCCCATGCTGGTTTAGCTGGTGTTCACTAGCACCAAAACACAACATATGCTGGTCTTGCTGGTATGCTGGTTTTGCCATTGCAGAATACCCCACGGTTTGGTTTGGGTCAGATCAGGTCGGGTCAGTTCACCTCACTTTTGCTTGGTTAGCTTTTTCATCAAGTTTAGTAACACTTCAGAGTGGGAGGGATTATAGACGTGTCATTATATTTGCACTGCCTACTTCTGTGACATCATGTGTGAGCGTCGTTGCACAAAATTCAAATTAAGCACCACAAATACATGTTGGCACATTGCGTTTATCACTATCTCTGTCTCACATGACAGTTTCTGTACAAAACCTGTCGTGCCCCATCAGTTGACGCGCTCCGCTGAGCCTCATTGAAGTTGCATTTAAGCACACAAACTGCAAGTCTGGAAAAAAATTTTATGGTGTTCCTGATTCTCAACCTGTGGATGCTTTTCATCACTTAAAGGGAGTTTGGGAACTTACAGTAAAGCACAGATGACAACAGGTTTACTGGAGACAGCGCAAGCTAGCACTGAGGTAAAGCTTATCTTTTACATTATAGACGGGTTGCACGGCGACGTCACTAACTGGTTGCGCGCGCAACCGAGGGGCAGAAAGAAGAGACACGTGCATTGTGTTGTATGCTAGTAGCGGTGTCTGTAAGTCAAAATGCCAAGGAATTTTTGCGTGGAAAATAGTACCAACAGAGTCAGTGCTGGGTGCCTGATGTTAACATACCAGTAGATGCGACTATTACGTTACTAGCATTATAATTATAAAATTATAATTCATACATGTATCACAGTAACACTGCAAAAATAAAGACAGAAAAACAGATACAACTAAAATCAAGTCTTATTTATGTACAAACATTAAAGAACGCTTCAATAATTAAGGTTGTTGCAGTAGCAGATCAGCTCACCAATCGGTCTTTCTGCCCTTTGGTTGCGCGCGCACCCTGCAATGTTTGTAAACTTGCAACCCCTCTATAGCGATGACGCTGGTAGTGACGATTCTCTCAGACCAATCAGCGATCAGCATTTGCATCATGTTTTGGTATCAGCTCAGCTCGCTTGGAACCCCGATAGAGGTGATACTAGAAATAGCATCGGGTACTTCGTACTGCACCCGGTGTAAAAGCCCACAAAAGTAAGCTGACCTGACCCAAACCAAACTGTGGGGTACTTTGCAATGGAAAGCGGCATTAGTAACACTTCAGTTGAGGTTTCAATCGAGCTGAGCTGATATTAAAACGTGAGGTGAAAACACTGAAGATCAATGATTGGCCTGAGAGAATCCTTTCTACCAGCATCATCGCTATAATGCAAGATTAGGGTTACCTTCGTGCTTGCGCTGTCTCAAGAAAACCTGTTGTCAACTGTGCTTTGTTGTAAGTTCCCAAACTCTCTTTAAGTGATGAAAAACATCCACAGGTTGAGAATCAGGAACATCATACCAGTGTTTTCCTCGCAGTTTGTGGCGGCACATCCACAACACGCACGTTAGCATGTATGCACAGCGTTTTTGCAACTTAGCGGAGCGCATCGACTGATGCCACTGGTGTTTGTACTGTCATGTGATACAGAGGTAGTGATAAACACGATGTGCAAACATCTATTTGTGGTGCTCAATTTTTATTTTGTGGCGGACTGAAAAATAAATGAATGTATGTATGGGAAACACTGCATTACAACGACGCTCGCTTCCACGCAGCGCAAATATAAGAACTCGCCTAAAATCCCTCCCACTCTGAAGTAATATTAAACTCAATGGAAAAGCTAACCAAGTCAAAGTAAGGTGAGCTAATTCGACCTGACCTGTGGGTTCTATGCAATGGAAAAGCGCCATTTCACAGTGGGCAGATTCTGCCGAAAATATGTTTCATACAATAAACCCATAGAGACCGACATGAGTCAATGATGATGGAAGAATTATTTCGGGACCTCAACATTTGTCAGCTTTGCCTAACATGGAAACACACACAGACACACACACAGACACATACAGATGCACACACAGACAGACGCACACACACAAATGTCTTAAAGTGTCTTGAAGTGTTGTTGAGCAGCTGTCAGTGAGCTTTATTACAGTCAAACAGATCTTAATGTTTTACCACAGTCTTATGTAAATATTTTCCATTATTACTCATTCACATTTTTTGGGAAGTATTCACGTCACTATCTCAACTCTTATCAGTGCTCTGATGTAAGGTCACTACACAAATATGTGTTGAGATTATTATTATTATATTATTAAAGAGCAGTGGAGGATATGTGTCAGACTTCATCCAGCACTGGTGTACTGAAAGTGATGTGACGTCAAAGATGTATTTACAACTACAGCATTGTCTGGTTTGTTTAGGTTTCACACACACACATTGTGTTCCTGAAGAGCTCAGTGGTAAAGTTTAGCGAAAGCAGTGCAAAAGGTCATGGGTTTGAACCCAGGGATCACACATAAAAATAATAATGGATAGCTTGTAAAGTCGCTTTGGATAAAAGTATCTGCCAAATACATAAATGTAAATGTTTTAGGCGAAAATGACTGGGAACTGACTCATATTTATGAGGCTCATTGACAGAAAGGTTAAAGAAGTGAATGTTCAAGCTGATACCTGTATGATATTTGGATGTTGTGATGTAAGCGCTCTGTTCTGTTGTCAAAGAGTTTAAGCCAATCACAAAACCCTGAAGGAGCGATGACTTCATTCTGTTTAGTTTGTGTCATGATGAGAGATAAACATCTATTATCTACATAATGAAACACTACCGGTCAAAAGATTACTGACACCTGACTAAAAATTCATCATGATCTTAAAAATGTTTGATCTAAAGGCTAAGCCTTACATTTTGTTATTTGTTTTGTAGACAAAATAATATTTTTTATAGAATTATCTATTCTACTAAAAATGTTCATTTGTACTGAATGATAAAGAAAACTATAATACTTTTATAATCATCATAATTTACCCAATTTTCAGTCAAGAGAAGACTGCAGTAAGAATGATAAAAGGTTTTGGTTTATTTTGGATGTTTTTAGTCATGACATCATTCCCATTAGTTAGATTTGTGTTATTAAATGAGTAAGTGACAGTAATCCTTTGACCAGTAGTGTTGTCTCAGATGCTGACAGAAAAGAGCTTCACTTCATCTGACAGCCTGGAGAAATAACCTCAGATGTTCCTGAATAAACCAAAGTCAGTCAATCTCATGTCCAAAGACCTTCATGACCGACACCAGCATGAAGAAACATCTGGATGAAGATCTGATACTGACCAAAACCAAAACCAATCAGTGACCTTGAGCTTTGTGGCCACAAAATACATCATGTGTGCTTTATAAACACCATACACTTTACAAACAGAGACATTTCCTAATATAACGACTGGACTCCACTCCATAATGACAAACAACACCACCATATGATTTAATATTTACAGTCAATTGATAGCTTCATGTGAGAAACACATCCAAAAACAAAGTTGATTTTCATTGATAACCAAATCAATGAGTTTGTTCAGTCTGATGACTCACATCATGTTAGCTAGATCAACCGCTTTAGACTTGAATGAATTGCTCATTTACAAATATTAAATCTGTTCCTACACTATTCTCTTCACTGTATGATATGCAACTGATATTATTTACTTGTCCTGTGTATTGCAGAGAGAGACAATGACAGGATTATCATTTTAGGTAAACCATCACTTTAACACAACCTGCAGCATCTCATACATGATAAAACTCATCATCATCATCATCATCATCTTCACTAAAGCTTCAACCATCAGAAATCTATCACATTAAATGACTGAGACTTCAAAAGAGTGACTTACAGTAATGATTATATTTAATAATGGCATATAATATTTTATATTTACTTATGTGATGTTTCTCAGGATCAAACACATGACCATTGTGCTGCTGATGCAATGCTTTACCAAATGAGCTTCTACATGAACACATTTAACAAACTAAACACAACAACACATAAAAAGAAAAGAGTATGATGCATTGATAATGTTGTTGGAAACACATCTGTTAACCAAGTAAAGGTGTGTCTCTGTTTACATTAGCTTTTAACCTAAAGGTGAAATGTGATCATTTGTTTAACAAAAAAAATCCTCTAATCCGCCATCAGTCTGTCAAATAGAGAAAGTCACGCCCCCAAACTCCCGTCGCTGTTGAAGTGTGGTTAGGATACTCAGCGCAACTTAACTATAAATATACAGTCGACTCTATAAGAAACAGAAATGTTTAGTTCATCAGCTGACAGGACAGGTCACACGGGTTCATACTGACGGTCACTCATCTCTAAACCCAATCACTGACAGGTGAATAAACTCATGATAACTAACTAGACTGAAACTCTGTGTGTATGTTTCTGCACTTCAACATGTTTTTAAGCGATGAGATCTCACACATCACTAAACTCTCATCGACACACACACACAACATTGACACATGAAGTATCCTAAAATAACAACACCCCTGCTGTGAGTCGCCACAGAGGTTTCTGTCATACAGGAAACCACCACAGACATGATGATCAATGACAAAGACATCTCACTACGATCACTCACTTATCATACATACTAAATATCTTTATAATAACCCTTCAGCATTATCTAGATACATATTGTAAACTAAATCTGATTAGTGAATATTGAGAAGATATTCTTTCATTGAATGAAACTCGATTGTGCTTCTCCATTGTTTCGTTTGTGAGGCGTTTCAATGATTTCAAAATCCTGCTTCAGTTCTTCTAACGCAACTGTGTGACTAAACATAACACAACTTCATCAAACAACACCATGACAACAACTACATCATTTTATATCCTAGAGGAGATGTGTGTTGTGTGGTCCTGTAGTTTAACTGGTGGGGTGCTGCACGAGCAACAAAAGGTGACAGGTTTGAGTCCCAGATAACAACACACTGATAAATGAACTGTAACTCCACATTCTGTCAAACGTTTTTAAGCTGTCGGCGCATGCGCAGCTTTTCTGAGCGCAGCTTTTCTGAGCTGTGTTTTGACCAAAAGCAAAGTAACTTAATAAGGTAAAACTCAATACAGTCATGAAAAGTGAAGAAGACCTGACGAGGTGAAGTTTGACAATAAACACTAAACATAGAAACCACCCCACCCTGCTGCTTAACACTCACACAGATCAGATCTGCTGTATTTATACACTTAAACACACTAATAATCATCACAGGTACTAGCGAGACCATACCGCGATTATTGATGAAGGCGTGCCGCTCACAAATCCAGTCAGAGTCGTTTTAACTGAAGCCTCTATGACTGACCCGTCCGGAAAACTAAGGTTAAATAAAACCTAGTGGTGTTTAAATGTTAAAGGACAGATCACGATCAGTGTTCAGTTACCGAGCAGCAGGACATCAGTGATAATCAGATTTAATGTGTGATCAGACGACTAACAGATGATCAGAAAAGTTTTCACAGAAATGAGAAAGACGCGTAAAGCCGCGGTTAATCACTGAATCGCCTCAGACACGGTATAAAATCCTTACCTGGGCGGGTTTTAGTCCAAATCTCTCGATCTTGCGTCGATGTTAGTTTGACTTTCTCCGATTTTCGGCGATATTCAACGACAAGCAACCAGAGGCGCGCCTCTCTGACGTCACTTCCGTCCGAGCCGTCATTCTGCCGTCACTACCGTTAGGACCATTAGAATAATTCCCCCTACTTGAGTAAAAATGTATTAATTGCTTTATGTCTATGTATGTTTTTTTCTTTCTTTCTTTTCTTTTCTTTTATTTAATTAATTTTTATAATTATTTTATTTTTATTATTGTAAATCCCTCATAACAGAATGTTTGTTCTTATTATTGTATAATACTATGTTTTCAAATGTCAATTGTTACTGGCATAATGTTAATAAAAAATAAAAAGGACCATTAGAATAACTCTTATTGTAGATAATAAAAAAAATTAAAATAACAAACTCTTATTGTAGATATTAGTGCTTGCAACAAAGTTTTTACTTACAAAGTAAAATAAATATTTTTCAAAAGACTTCATAATAATACATTTTATACAAAGATAAAAATGTATTGATTTTATACCTAAATGCATGATCTTTGTCAGAATGACACTGAACTTCTTCTTTATATGTTTTTGTCATGCAACTATATTCAGCAATTTTGGAAATATGTTGGTTTATTTATCAAACAATATCTTAAAAAGTTTTTTAGTTTTTTAAAAGGGGATTCAAAAGCGTGTTATATAATAAACCTTATTATTATTTTATTATAACAAAAGATAAAACAGCATTTAAAGATCATTTTATGTTCTCTTGGCAAGAAAGCCCTCAGAAAATGTACAATTTGCAAAGTTACCAATCTTTTCAATGTATTTAATTTCAATGTATTGATCTTTTATAATTTGTACAATGCCCTCTTCATGTTTTAATTGTATACTTTTGTTTTGTTTGTCTAAAGTCATGATATTTTTTATTATTTTTTTCTTCTGATGTTATTCTTTATTGTTATGTTCTGGTTGTAATGCTATAACTAAATGTTCAATAAAGCAACAAAAAAAAAAAAACGTTTTGTAGATGTACACAAAACCACTGGGCATAAATACAATTAAAACAATTAGTTTGTTTAATTAATAAGCTTATTTGAAAGTATGAAGTATTTTAGGGTATTTCCCCCTTCAAATACATTCTACATATATTATAAACAAAGACTAAAATTTAGATGAGTCATATTTGTTTGTTTCTTTTTTTATATCTGTTTGTTTCAAACCCCATCACCAGCAGCACACAATATGAAAATGTTTGTGGATTTTATTCATCTGTTATTTCAATAGCATCATATGTTTGAGATGAGGGACAACTATTGGGATATGTTGTCACAACATGATTGGGCTCATGGTGTGTAAAGGTCAAGGTGTTTTGAGGTACAGTATGTGCAGAAATTAAAAGTATTTTTAAAGCCCCAGTCTCTTTTAGTACCTTTATGTAATTTATTCTTCTATATGTTTATCATGTTTATGTGTAAAGTAAACCCAAACTATCAATAGTAGATTCAGTATTATGGCTGTAACTTTCACACAATACCTCTGATCAAGTTTAACATCTAACAGAAATATAAAAATACTAAATGCATTTTGCAAACCCACAATAACAGCATGATTCAGGCTTGTGCTGAAATAAACTATAAAGATAAATCTACAGTATGTGCTGCAGATGAGCGTTTATACTCGCTGTGTTATTTTAACCGCTTCTCTTTCCAGTCCTGAATTAGATGGAGGTTTACCCCCACATACAGACTCATATTTCACTGCTTATGTATTAAACACACAAACACTCTCATACTCTGTGTATTAACAGAAAGAGTTAACGCTTTATTTACTGAATACGCAGTGGATTTGAACTGGATTTATTTTATTTGATTGATTGTAATTCTGTTGTTGTGTTTTAGAAAGAGAGACACTTCTGGTGTGAGTTATTATATCACAGTACATCCAGATGAATGAAATAAAGTCTTCTGCACTTATAACGCATGACTTTAGATAAACACAGACACTCAAATACTGCTGTGCAATCTTTACATAGAGGTCAGTTGAAATACTGTATTACACATTAAATGATATAAATAAATAAATAAATTATAAATTAGACAAACATATAAAAAAGGCTAAAATCATATTATTTCAAACATTTAGGGGTGTCCAGTGTGTTGCTGTCACATTGCCTGTAAAGGCACGTTTGGTATCATGCGAAAAGGGTTTGTGTGGGACATTAATTTATATCCTGGTCTTTCTGTGGAAACCATCAGATCATGCAGGGCAGCTTCACGACCACATCCAATATTTAAGTGATGTGCAGAGAGTCGTGTGATGCTTCAATCATGAAGGAGGGGCTACAGTCAGACAGCTGATGTCACTTCCAGGTGGCTGGGAAGGGTCGGACGCTGCTTGATCTCGCGCCCTTTGATCCAGATGACTGACCGGATCGGCTCCGGAGGTCACGCTCGGCGCTCTCGCTCACAGCCTGTTCCTCATCGTAACTATAAAACAGAGAGATTGATTTAGATTCTGATTCACTTTATCAAATCCCTTTTTACTTAACCTGTGTCTTTGTTACAGTCTGGTCTTATTAAAGTCTGAATGTTTTTAATACTTGTGAAAGACCAGATTTTCAGATGTAATTCTTGATGCGCGGCGTCACTTACAGGACTTCATAGTGTCCCAGAGCCTCTTTGGGGAGGCTGCGGTTCCAGCGGCATTCTGGGATTTCACCGTTGGGTGTGACGATGTTCAGCGTGTCGTTGATGAGGTTATATTTCAGGATCCGGTCGTTGGCTGTGCTGGAGGTCAAAGAAGGTGACGCATTCACCTGAAACAAACATCTTATGTTAATACTTTTCTTAAACACGCCACCGTTAGATGATATATGAAGTAATTGTGGACCAAGAAATGCTGACCTCGATTAACCAGGGTTTGAGTCTGTCATCAATAATGATGTCATAACCGTAACACTCAAAGCAGTGTTTGTCATTGTTCATGACCGGCTGGAGATCAGAAAAGAAAAAAACTTTAAATTAATACTGGATTTAGTTTGTATAACAAGAGTTGACTAGTCCTGCTACTGGAGGTCCACAGTACAGCAGTGTTTAAATTTAATCCTCATCTAACACACCTGAACTTTAACCAGATCAGATCTAGGACTCAGGAGGTGTACTGTATGGACCACCAGGAGCAGGGCTGAGATCAACATGATGTTTAATGCAGCAGGATTCACACTGAATAAAAAGACAGCGCATCACTTACAGCTACGGCCTTTAGGGAATGAACGACGATCCAGTTGATCTGATCAAACAGGTGATTGGTGACATCATGTCCTCTGGTGCTCTCCAGATAGAGACGCAAGTTACTGATCGCCCACTTTCCTCCATGGACGTGATTATAGTCATCCTACAACAAAACGATCACATATATAACTGACAAACATCCTCCATATATACACACAGTACTATACACTACTGAACATTTGACAAATATACATTTATTGTTATGAATTTAACCCTAAATATTTAAAATATTCTAAAACCACATGATTATGGCTATAATCCAGTAAATTAAAGGTCCCAAAGAATACATGTTAATAATCTGTTAAATTCTTCTCTGATATCTACACAGAAGGTTTGTGTCTTTATTAAGTGCAAAAATGATCCAGAGTCAGTTTTTCATGTCCATTTACAACCCTAGGATTTGTCTTTATAATGAAATGATATATTATTACCATATTTGTAAGGGTCATGAATAATAATGTTGAGCTCTGCTCTGATTGGCTGTTTCTCCTTCAGTAGCTCTGTGTGTGTGTAAACAGATCTTATGTTTGAGTCTGGATCAGATTTTGAGGAATAATCAATTGTTTGGAGATTATTAGTGGACGTTTCTAAGTGGTAAGTTTGTGTTTTTTCAGTATGGACCTGCAAAACATAACTGTAACGTCAATAGTAGAAGGTCAGCTTAAACACTAGCATATAGCGCTAACTAGGATAAAGCATTAACTAGCATTTTACATTAACTAGCATATAGCTTTAACTAGCACATAACGCTAACTCGGCAGTCACAACTTTGTTTTTGTCATTGTAACAACATTGTTCTTAATTTAATGTTGAGGTGTACATCTTGACTGTAACATCACAGTTGGTGTTATGTTGTGATTGGTCTGTTTTCCAGCGGTCTTTTGTATGCATGAGGTTTACATAAGAAGGAGGAAACAATTGTGCTTGAGTCTCATGATGTCATTACCATGTACACAGCTCTTATTATTCATCTATGCCTAAATAAATCCAGTTTTACACTCTACAGCACCTTAAAAATACTTTTTAAATACAAGTTGCTTCATATTTATGTTTAATTTGGTTGTACAGCTAAAGTTCAGATTATTCGAACACATTATCATCACCAATGTCATGTTGTGTAACACTTAAAAATAAATAGGATTGTACGAGTCACATTGTATAATAGCTGCCGTCTGCGTGTGTGTGATCATAAAAGCATGTTTTGTATGTGAATGACTTACTCCGTGTTTCTGGATGGCAACATTTGTGAGATGGACGAACATGTTGTCCAGTTCGCTGGTGCTGGGAGTGTACTTCACTGTACAGAAACGACAGAATCCCAGTTTATACCTGAGAAACACACGAGCTGGAGATGAACGGATCAATGATGTGAGGTGAATATGATGAATATTGAGTGATCGTGAGCTTACATGTAACATTTCAGAGGTCGATAGCTGGTCACCAACACATACAGACGCAAGTCAAACTTCTTCCCTCCGATCAACAGCGGATTGTCAATATATAAAGAGATCACGTACGCTTCCTTACCGCTGTTTGCTGCTACAAACCTATAAAACAACAGTTTCACACATACAGTATAGTCCACATGTTCAGTGTTTATAGTTCTTTAAAGAGTTTAAATGAGTAATTACATTCTTCAACCTCTCCCAGTTTATATATTCAGTGATGATATTAAAGAGCTTACGAGGATGTGCGACTGTCACGAGACCATTTCTTGATCTGTGAGAGCTTGTTGATGAGGAAGATGCCTTTCCCTTGAGCTTTTCCACACGGTTTCATGATCCACGTGCTGGATGGACTCTTCCTGAACTCCTCCACAAACAGGTTATAGTCCGAGGGCAACATGAACGTCACCGGCACAAAATCTGTCAAAGTAAAGTTGATGAAAGAGTGAAATAGATCTAATAGATGAGCTCTTGTGTATATATTAGACATATGAAGAGTACATGAACAAGATGAGCATGTGTGTAATTTGATGGATGAATTTGTTATGAATAAAGAAGTAAATAAAGAAGTAAACATGTGGTTATTTACCCAGGTGAAGGTATTTTCCGCTCTCATCTTTTTCTGCTAAAGGACTGCTCTCTTTCTCCAGCTCTTTTCTGTAGCGTTTGATGTTTTTGATCATCAGGTCTTTTCTGGTCAGCTCATAGTGATTGGGGAAGTGATTGACCATCTGATCATCTGACAGACGATAACCCGTGTCCACGCTGAAGACGTTCCTGATGGTCTGAATACTCATCCTGTCAATAAAATCATTTTATACAGATTGCTGGAGTGGACCCCATTTGCAACGTCTGGTATACTTTAAATAAGTAAGGGATAATGTAGAGGCATCCGGTAGTTATCGAGAAATAAGCCCCGACAGTTTTATCAGGACCCGACGCGAAGCGGAGGGTCTTGTATCACACTGAAGGGGCTTATTTCCCAATAACTACCGGCTGACTCTACATTATCCCGCTTATTACACGGCTACTTGCCACATAAGAAAAAAACTGGACATGAATATGAATTTGACACATTTTATTGGCATATTTGTTTTAAATTAACATTTTTATCCTTCCGCGAAACTTTGCACCGATGCATAAAATGATCGTAATACCTTATTAAGATCCTCTGCTTCATACTCTTTTAGCCAGTCTTTGAGAAGTTTTAATGCCCATTCTGTATTTTTTTGTGTGTTGGCTTCGCTGTCATGCTCTATTTTGTCAAGTTCAGTCTCAGTAAGCTGTCTGTGTCTTGTCGTTGTTGTCCAGTGTTTGTCACAAGATGGCGCCAAACAGTAATCTTTATTGGCACAGAGCGATTTTAATCGTAAAAGTAGTACCGGCTATGCGTTATTACTTTGTAGCGGTTATTATTTGAAAAGAACGAACCTGCAAATGTCTCAACTGACCAATCAGAATCAAGCATTCCAGAGAGCCGTGTAATAATCAGATTTAAGTCTTGACATCTCACATGAGGCTTTGACTGGCATGTAAACATTTATAAAAATTTTTTAGAAAGCAAAGAGATCTTGATCGTATACCAACATTTATCCTAAAATTACTGAGATGTGAATTGAGTCCTAATACCACTTAAAAGGACTACGTCAGCTGTAGTCTGCTCGTGAACGTGCACTAAACAACCAAGAGGTGAACAGTTTGTTCAATAAAATCGTTTGTTTTGTTTTCTTTGTGCACAAAAGTGTTCTCGTCGCTTCATAATATTATTATTAAACTACAGATGGCACATGGACCTTTTTGGTGATGCCTTTTATTCTTTTCAGCTAAAAATCTAACTGCAGTCAATAGGACAGACAGAAGTCTTCCGGTTTATATCAAAAATATCTAAAAATGTGTTCTGAAGACAATCAAAGGACTTGATGGGTACAGGGGTAAGTGATTTATAATCAAATTGTACTTTTTTGGGTGTCTTTAATGTATACTGTGGCCGTGCACAATATACATTTTCTTTTTTTAACCATATATCACTCTGCATTACATTATAATAAGTCAGGTAGACTAGATTAAAGGTGGACAGTCTAATGTATCACCATTAGTACTAAAAAAAATCACAATATCACCTTACTACTTCTGTGTGCTACTATACAGACACTCTTTTACTGTATGTGTGTGTCTGTGTTTCACTGTATGTGTGTGTATGTGTGTTATTGTGTAAGAAGACATTAAACATATCTTACCAATAAAAGTTCCAGTCATCGCTGTCGGTCACTTGTGTCCAGCCTCTCTTCTCAAAGTTATTAATGAGCACAGATTTCTCAATGTCTGTGACCCACTTCACTTTACCAGCCATCACACAACACAACAACAACACAACACCACCAGCCTACAACACACAACAGATTTTGATTTTGTAAACATGCCCTTAAAGCCACAGTTTTACTACAGTAAAACAAAAATCAGGGTTACTGTATTAAAACCACGATTTTGCTGATAGAAATCAATACACAAAAAACACAGCTACTACACTTTATCACAAAAAAAAAAAACATGGTTAATTCTCGTAAGGGTGCCACAGTTCTGATTCCTGGTGTAGTTTAAGAAACAGAGGTAAGTTAGTAGCTTACAAAATACATCAGACAGGTTTATAGATGAAATGAATAGATCTTTATTTGTACTTACAGTCACAGAGCTCTCATTGATAACTGATGATTAATTCAGAGATGATTTCATCTTGACAATCTGACTGTTTATTTGTTTCTTCTGTCGTTTATCATAACCACAGCACTAGAACAACCATAGCAACGACTCTTCACTTCCGTAATGACGTCATTTCCGAAACGAGAACGTCATTTCTCTTAAATGCGCGGCGTCATTAAACATTAGCGAAATCTCTTATTTGAACACCTTTTGTGTAATTTTAGTTTGATGTGTAGTGAGGTTAGTTTGTGTTATTATTTAGGTGTGTATCATTGTGTAAACCGCTGGTGAAGCGCGGAAGTTATGATCACGCGACAGTTGATAGTTTTCTTAGCGCTGTTCATGATGACCAATCACAGAAGACCTTTCAGTAGCGATGATAAGCGCTCGAAACACTTAAATATGGCGCCACCTGCTGGTGAAAACGTTGTAAAAGCAACAAGATCTCAGTCCAAACATTTTACACTTTTTACAACATAACTGTAAACATATAAAAATATGTTTTTAAGAAAAATGAATTATTTAACATAATTTAACCATTAAGTAAAAGTGAATTTTGTGTTTTTTGTTTTATTTAAGGCAAATGGATCATTTACACATTAAATTAATATTTTACAGGATTGTTATTTTAAATATATTAATATATCTCATCAGATCAACCTCACTTGTATCTTCTGATATTATTTACTATTGTTGTGACACTGACTGACACATACTGTATCTCAATATGCAAATCAAAGCACTCGCACCTCTGAGAGTTTTGTTTATTACTAATGTTAGACACAAAGCAGGAAGGTGAAAAATAAACAAATAAGAAGGAAATGAAATATGAAAATGAGTCTTTCAAAAGAAATAAACAAATGATGTGAGGTGTTAAAAAGATGAGATATAATATAATAGCAACTAAACAACACACAGACAGAGAAACAGAAGATTCAGGAAAGAAACACACAAACTCAAAAGTAAGAACTTTATTTCTCATTCCTATTAAAATAATATTTATGATATCACTATGAAGACTGAGTGCCATTTAACATTATGTATTTTATATATTTGTTATCATATTTTATGATTATTAAAACTTTAAACAAACAGAATAAATCACCATCTGATGTTTTCAATGTGTTTGTTTTTCAGAAATGTCTCAAACTTTATATTTCAGACTTCTTCTCATCGGTGAGTTTGTGTTTGTGGTTTTATGTTTGTTTTATAATCTCATGAGATTTGACTCAAACTCTTTCTTTCATAGCTCTCTGTTCATTATCTGAATGCATTCAGCGCCGCTATCACTATATAAACACAGAGATGACCTGGACTGAAGCTCAGAGATACTGCAGAGAAAACTACACAGATCTGGCCACAGTCAACAACATCAATGACATGAACGACATGAATCAGCTGATGAAGAGTGGTGTCTGGATTGGCCTGATGAATACAGGTGTTTATAAATGGAAGTGGTCTCTGGGAGATCCTGTGAAATATACAAACTGGTCTAATGGAGACTCAAATGGTCCAGATGATTGTGTTTATATGAGAGATGGATCATGGCATCATCAGAGCTGTAATATGAAGATGAGATTCATCTGCTACAATGGTGAGTGAAGCTTCATAAAATAACATCAAACCTTCACTTAACAAAACATCATCAGATGTAAACTTTACAAGACAACAATAATAAACATCACAGAAACACAAATATCATGTGAGATTATCCTGTGGTGTAGCCAGAAAGTTTTTTCAGGGGTGGCCAGACATAATTTTTTATACATTCTATAAAATGTGTAAATCACAAACATACACAAAGGATTTAAGTTAAACAATTTATTTCTAATACTATGAAGGAAAATATATTCTGCAGTTCTAGCAAAGCACATCAGACCATTAAATTATCACATGCCCAGAACTTATAAACCTGTTTACATTTTAGAGAATGTAGATGATATTCCATTGTCAATGGTTTAACGCATCCGCTTGCTACCCACCAATTAAACATATTTTTAATTATTTGACCCACCCCACCGGTGGATAATCCATGCATTTGACTCCTAGGCTGTGTCTGAAATTATGAAGCAGGTAACTTACTGAATTACATGAAGTATCTACTCATTGACCATTAAACCAAGTGAAGTCAAGTTAGTTGTTAACTGGAATAAAGTTAAACAAGCAAATTAATGTGAAAATCACTCTGGGTAGTGACTTTCTTGACGCTGCACAGATAAAAAGAGAGAGAAAAGCAAACCCACTGCAGTAACTGAAGAGTTGAATAAGTAAAGAGTTTCTGTAGATTGACATCTATACTGTAAGTGTAGTAAGAGTCAAAGTAAATCATGAAAAAATCTTTATTTTCTTAAACAGAGAGCAGTAAAGGATTCATCATTGATGATTCTTCAGTATCATGGAGAGACGCTCAGATCTTCTGCAGACAGCATCATACTGATCTGACCAGTGTGAGGAATCAGACTGAGAATCAACAGATTCAGAAGATCATGAATGACAAACACATATCTGAAGTCTGGATTGGTCTGTTCAGTGACTCATGGGAGTGGTCAGATAAAAGTGAATCTGGATTCAGAAACTGGCATCCTAATGAACCAAATAATCCTTATACTGAAAAATGTGCAGAGTTCAATCCGGGTCAATGGAATAATGTGGCTTGCAGTAACTCTCTGACCTTTGTGTGTTATGAAGGTGAGTAATAAAAGTCAATGTGTTTGATGACAGAAGTTTCTTCATGATTAAAATGATCTCAGTTCAGTGTTTGTTGTGTATGTTTGTTTTGATCTGATGTGTAGTTTGTGTTTGTTGTGTGTTCAGATAATCTGATATTGATCCAGATGAATCTGAGCTGGTCTGAAGCTCTGAGATACTGCAGAGAGAATCATGTGGATCTGGTTTCAGTTGATTCAGAGGAGATTCAGTTCATGGTGACAGACGTGATTCATCAGTCCTCTACTGACGCCGTGTGGATGGGGTTACGTCACTCCTGTGCTGTTGGTCTTTGGTTCTGGGTGAATGGAGAGATGGTCTGCTATCAGAATTGGGCTTCAGGGAACGGGACATCAGATGTGAATTGTGACACTGTAAAATCTGGAGCAGTTCAGTCTGGAGGAGATCATCTATGGATCAGCCGCCCTGAATCTCAACAACTCAACTTCATCTGCAGCAGCAAAGATAATTAATAAAATTATTTGTGTCTATCATTTCTTTTTTGTTAATTTTCTGATTTTCATTTAGTTTTGTTCTTTAGCATTAGGGTCCATTTATAAACATATTACAGATAAATATAACACTATGACTTAGTTCAGAATCATTTCATGTATACTAAAAAAGATTTATTTTATTCATGTTAATCTCCTTACACAGTATATTTTCTTATGTTTCTTTAATAACTGTTGAATTATACGAAATAAATGTGTTATATTTTGGGAGTGTGTTAAAGTTCATGATATTTACTCATCAGATGTCACTTCTGTTCTGTTTCATGTGTGATTAATAAAGATTATCGGCTCATATCAGAGTTTATTGAGATTTATTTCTGGATCTTTAGTGAATCAAATGAGTTTGTAGATTCCTTGAATTTACTCTTTAGAATCGTTCAGTTGATTCTGATATTTGTGTAATGAAATAGAGTAAAGACTTTAAGACTGTAAAATAAAGATGAATAATATAAGCTCTTAAAAAAACTCATCTATAACCATCATCCACAGTAAAGACAGAGAGTCCAACTGAAGCAAACACTGATCACCATAATGACAACTTTAAATCAGAGGGCTCCAACTTTTTTGTGAACAAGGGCTACCACATTGGATAAAACAATCTGGAGGGCTTCTTTTTGATATTTATCTACTCGAAATGTTTTAGTTTTACTTGTTGATTCTATTTTATTTTACTTGTTGATATGTTTTAGTATTGTTTAAAAATCTTATACATAAACCAAGCCAAGCTAATATAAAAAAAATGCAATAAACAAATATTACAATCAAGACTATTAATATAATGTGCCGGCACCACGTTGGAGTCCACTGATTTAAATGAAACAAAACAACAAGTAAATACTGTTTTCTACAGCAGTATACAGAAATAATTTTATCTAACAGTTTTTGAAAGTAATGTTTCTCTATCACCTTGTTAGCAAAAAATTTTAAGATTTACAAAATAAGTGTTTCTTTGAGGGAACATTGAACACAAAAGGTGTTTTGATAAATGATGGTAAACACACAGCTGATGGTGTCATGGTTCTGCCATCTTGTCCTTTGTTTTATCTAGTCTTGTGGCAGAATCATGACAGACCCATGTTTTGTGTGGGTTCACGTGGTCTTAGTATTGGTTTACTGGACCACGTGTTCCCTGTGTCTTGTCTCTTTTACCCCGCTCCCTTGTCTTCCTCTCCTCATTATTGTTTGATTTATATCACCTGTTCCCCTCTTGATTTGCTCCCCTATTTAATCCTCTTGTATCCATTGTCCCATGCTTCAGCATTGACGTTTGTTTCTGTAATCCTGTGAGTACGCTGTCTTGAAGTCTAGTTCATTGTTTAATGTTATCCTGTTTAGTGTAGTCTTGTGTCTTGTACAGTTTAGTGTTCTTTATATTATCCTAGTTCATGTTGTTTTGCCCCCTCGTGGGTTTTTGTTTTCTGTTTATTCTTTAATAAATATTCTGAGTTTAACCCCTTGTTGTCTGCGTTTGGGTTCACCCCTGAAATCCCTGACATGATGGTACCCATTGATTTGCATGTATTTGTATTTCCAGCTATTAAAATAAACAAGCACTGTTAACTTTCTGGTTACCTTCATTCATAAAAATTCAAAACTTTAGTTTAGTTTAACTGAGAAAGGGTTTAGAAGATGATGATGATGATGAAATCAGGACAGAATTGACATTTTTTGGTAAAACTATCCTTTAAAACACAACATTGTCAAATGATAGAATGTAACATTCCTCATAAACTTGATTAAAAGATAAAAACTGGACATTTTGAATGTTTGCATAATGTTAAAGGGAACATAAGCAACTAAAATAAAGTAACACTACACACAAGAATAACTCTGTTGGCTAGAATGACATCTTTATCAACAACAATGACAACACAGTAATAAACAATACAATAAAACACACACACATTTAGTTATAGTATATTTTCTTTAGGCTCCCAGGTGTTTTTCCACTCCGCCCCACTGTAAGAGAGACAGAAAGACAGCAGAACAACATTAATATACAAGTACTGTATATAAGCACAGTATCTGTTTGAAAAACATAAATCACATCATGTATATTATATTTTATATGATAATTTAATTGTATATGAAGATGCATTCAGCTGCCCATTTATTACATATCTCATAAGAGTGATATAAAATATGTTCAAGATTATGTAAAGATATATAATTGAGAAGCTCAAATGTAAGTCACAAGATGCCACCTCCGAGATAATGATATTAACCGAATGCTTTCAGCACATATTACATTTACATCAAATACTTTTTAAAATCTGCTTCACCCCAAACTCAGCTCATTCAGAAATACCAGTTTGTTGACCCTTCATATATCCACTGTACATTATCAGTCAGCTAACATGTAATACATGTTTACTATAACCATTTAATTTTCCATTTTTTATGTTGTTTTGATATTGATACCCAACAATACAACATTTAAATGATAAACCTAAACTACGTAAATATTATTAGACTGTTTGCATGACAATCAGACTTCATTGTGACTGATCAAACTGCACTTAAAGTTGAATAAATGTTTGTTTTTCTGTTCTCTTTATCAACTACAGTGAAATAAACATGTTTATGTATAAAGATGATAAAACACACCATCCAGAGCAAGGATGCCATTGCACCAACACCTCTTCATGACCCTTAACAAACACAGAGAGACATACGGTTAAATAAATGACTTTATATAGGTAGACTATAATGTACTGTATGTGCTGAGCCATAAATATTCAGTGTTAAGACAAACAAAGTGAAACAATAGTCAGAGTATAACGTAAGTGATATAAAACTATGATATTATTAATATTAACTAGAAGAACAGAATACTGAAATTATAACATTATAGCACTCTTACTCACTGAATGTTTTGACATTACAATTAAAAATAAAATCCGGTTAAAGGCAAAATTCAAACGTTTTCTTTGTTCAAGAAGTATAATTACTCAGATTTCTTTCAGAGGTAAATGATTTTAAGACAAACCTCTCTGATCCTTTCCCTCAGTATTTTTTTGTAGGGGAAACTCGATGCTTCATGATGAACGGGACATTCTGAAATAAATGAAAAGAGAAGAAGAAGTTCAGACATCTTGTAAATATTACCATAAGAGTCAAGAAACTTTTGAAAATCTGAACAGCTGGAAACAACTAAAAGGACATTTACATATTTATGTTACAGTAATACAACATGCCAAAACACGGTACAAACAAGTTAACCATGTTAGGGTCACGTTACAACCCCAGGCTAAAATATTCTTATTTCATGTTAAACCTCACTACCTTCACAGTAAATCATACTAACATTATGTTTAAACATGTTCATTTCACGTGTGAAGTATATAAGAATCATAATAAAACATGCTAACATCATGATAAATAATGCTAAAATATAACTAGCTTTTAATTGCCTATATAATATTTAAATTTAAAGCTTAAACTATAGTGTTACGGTGAAAAGACCAACAAAGATGTTTAAGATATTAAAGATATTTATTTAAGATATTTATAAGATATGTGATATTTAAATGAAAAAGTCAGAGATTAACTGATCTGTTCAATCTTATTTGGTTGAAGATAAAAATGTTAAGAGAGTATAAAGCTGTGATTAGATCAGTATGTGACACTTAAAGTTACAAATCATCATGAGCTCTTTACAGTAAATAAACTGATTAATGTAAAAGATGATGTGAGTCAGATGAAAGAGAAATATTTGTACCAGTGATCAGAGATGAGGAGGACACAGAGTCTGATGTTGGATCAGGTTTGATGTTAGATGAGAGATCCTGATGATCTAATGATGAAGTCTGTGTGTCTGAAGTCTCTTCACTGTTTGATGCTGAAGTCTCTGGATCAACTCCCATACTCACTGCTGATGATGGGATCACACAGACATCAAAATCTACTTAAAGCCTGAGATAACCTACACCACTACACACTTACAGAAAAACATAAACATCATGCAATAAATGAACGAGGATCAAACACAAGAAACAAATCAAATATACGCTCAATATAGACTACACGATTCAAGTCAGTGTAGTCTTCAAGTTTACAGAAGTCAGTCATTAGCTCCGCCTTCTCAATGACATCATGAACATCATGTGATGATGATTGATCGTGCAGCAGTGTGTAATCTGACATCTTTCTTTTTCACGACACCTCAGGAGAAAATAATGTCATAATCTGACATAGATAAACATACTGGTGTAGACTGAACCAGGAATTAATCATTTACATTTTTTGTCATCACCGTTAAGAAGATTTTCATAAATGCTCTTTATGGTGTCAAAAGCATCTTTAGCTTCTTCTGTATCCATCTGCCACGGACAGAGACACTCAGCTGTAAACCCATTTGATGTTCTTCTGGCTAGGAGCAGGGCTGGATATCTCTCCAAAACTTCCCATTTGTGGAGCTGAATCAAAATTACACCAAAATAACAGTGTTATGACCCATAAAGTAAACAATAGTACTGTTTAACCAGAAAATAAAACTTTACCATTCACACTAAAGATATTGTCTGAAAGAATGTGTTTAAATATAAAATATACTTTGAGATTGCTGCAGTTTGAGGGCACGGGTGCAGCCTCTGCATCTATCTTTATAAAATACTTAAAAATACTTTTTTAAATGTAAAAATACACCTCAGTATTTTTGTACATTAACCGGATGAAATTATGACAAAGTGTAAATGATTAAATATTTATTTAAATTATTAAATGGATAGAGACAAGCGAGGTGGGTTTGAACCAGGGACATCACATCAAAAGCCAGTTTCATGAAGCAGACACTATACAACATACAGTACACCACAGTCCTGCATCTGTCTTTTAAACTTTAGTTTTAGTTAAATATCAGCTTTGTGTAAATAGTGTTTTACAACAAGGGAAGCTATCTCCACTTACAGACACTTTGAATGAATAAATATAAATCAAACTAAATTTGTGTTGTTGTGTTTATAATCCTATAAAATAAGGGGTTGAAGCACCCTCAGCACCCTAGTGATGGTCGCTTTCTAAACACTACTTCACGAGAATTTGAACATTTCATAACAAAAGATTCGTAATCATCAGAGCATGATTCAAACCGGCCAAGTCATGTGATTTTAGCAAACAAGGCTTCTTTACATTTCAAAAATCTGATGATTCACAACTAGGGGGAGTTGATCAGAAATGATCAGTGTCTATATAGTTAAGTGAACTCCAGTCTGTTTTATAAAAAAAATTCATCCTTCTGACTGATAATGCTACAATTTTGCCTACTTTTGTTTATAAACAGATTTGATGAAAAACATGTGATTAATAAAAAATGAAGTTAGTTTTAATGATCTGTTTGCCCTAAATAAAACTAAAAACACTGAATACACTTTTAATTATGTCTTAATTAAGTGAAATATTTATGACATATTTTTAAGACAAATCTTGCTATTATTTTGTAAAAAGTGTCAAATGTTTGGACAGATCTTGTTGCTTTTACACTATTATGACCAGCAGGTTTTGCCAGCGTGTGTGGTGTTTTGAACGCTTTGAAAACTGAATCATTTTGCAAAGCAATTGATTCAAAGCTTTGTTTCTCTCCTCACTAAGCATCTCTACTTCATTCATGTGCCCCTGAAATATGGTGATTACAATAATAATGCTTTTACATTGCATAAACATAGGTGTGATTGGCAAAGGACAAAAAAAGCAGGAAAATATATGGCACACCTACCATGACGTGGCGACATACAGTATTGTTCAAAATAATAGCAGTACAATGTGACTAACCAGAATAATCAAGGTTTTTAGTATATTTTTATTGCTACGTGGCAAACAAGTTACCAGTAGGTTCAGTAGATTCTCAGAAAACAAATGAGACCCAGCATTCATGATATGCACGCTCTTAAGGCTGTGCAATTGGGCAATTAGTTGAAAGGGGTGTGTTCAAAAAAATAGCAGTGTCTACCTTTGACTGTACAAACTCAAAACTATTTTGTACAAACATTTTTTTTTCTGGGATTTAGCAATCCTGTGAATCACTAAACTAATATTTAGTTGTATGACCACAGTTTTTTAAAACTGCTTGACATCTGTGTGACATTGTGGCACCTCTCAGCTGTTATTCCACTCCATGATTCTTTAACAACATTCCACAATTCATTCACATTTCTTGGTTTTGCTTCAGAAACAGCATTTTTGATATCACCCCACAAGTTCTCAATTGGATTAAGGTCTGGAGATTGGGCTGGCCACTGCATAACATTAATTTTGTTGGTTTGGAACCAAGACTTTGCCCGTTTACTAGTGTGTTTTGGGTCATTGTCTTGTTGAAACAACCATTTCAAGGGCATGTCCTCTTCAGCATAGGGCAACATGACCTCTTCAAGTATTTTAACATATGCAAACTGATAGGGGTGCACGATTCAGAAAATGTCACGATTCGATTCGATTCTGATTTTTAGGCTCAAGATTAGATTCAGAATCGATTTTCGATTCAAAAACTATTCACAGTATGTAAATGTAGTTAACTTTTTCCTATGTGACTGATTGTAGTAGATATACAATTTTAAAGAAAAGAAACATAACAAATTAAATGTAGTTTGATATTACTTTATGTTTTTATGCAAAAATAAAAACTGTTATGAAGCAATTAAATGACCCCTTTTATCAAACTCTATTAAATACAATCACGCCCACCGACAGGGGGGGACAAACGGGTCTGTTGTCCCGGGCCCAGGGTGAGGGGGGCCCAGAACTGGAACCTATGGAATAATTGTTAAAAAATAAAGAAAATATTTGATTCATTTGATTTTAAGTTCAGTACGCTCAAAATGTCCGGTCAGACTCAGCACAAGTCCGGTGCTCAGAAAATAAAATAAAAGAAGAAAATATAGGCCTTATAGAGGAAAATAGAATTCCTAATTCTCCCCATTAGGAATCTGTGACCGCAGATATAGTCACTGCATCGCGTGTGTTTAGAAGTCTGTGCTGTTTGCTGTGAGGTTTTTATGAGAGAAAGCACAAACTATTTAATATTTAATATGTAAAACTTGAATTTGAAATAAAACTTACCGCGGAGAAGATAATGAAATCTCTATCGTCTGCTAAGTGACGCGACAATTATTTATTATTTCAAATCCGTTTACAAGATAAATATACATTGTGTTGTTAAACAGATGAAATTATCTTGATATAGGCTACATTCATTATGAGAAGCTTTTTCTTTTTACTGTTACACTGTAGACAGTAATATATGTAATTTATATAAAACTCTATGGTCGTGACAGCACATTATCCATTATCTGTTGGTTCATGTTGGTCCAGTTTAATTCAGGGTAATCCTTTAATAAAATGTAATTATAAAATATTTTATTGTTTTGTAATATTCACAGCGCACATTCTCTCAGATCGTTTTAAAACATTTTTAATTATTCTGCAAAATTCCGCATAGATTTTGCAAAAGAAATCCGCAGAAATAGCAAAAAATAACTCCTTACACAGATTCCTTACACAGCTGTACTACTCTTGCAGAAATTAAAGCATTTCAGATTTGTTTTAAACTCCGCCTAGGCCGGTACCAAGCCCGGCTGCAAAAGGAGGAGGGTTGGGCGTGGGGCTAGCAACCCCACACCGTAAAAAAAAAAAAAAGCTACAGAAACTGCAACGAAAACAACTACATTCCAACAACTGCCTGGATGGGAAGACTTCTCTTCAGTGGGGCCCATGACGCGTGCTGGTGAAAGCCTTCAGGAAACTAGCTCGCCGACAAGTCTTCTCACGACCAAGGCTAAGACCAGGATAGGGACTTGGAACATCAGAACCCTATATGAGAGTGGCAAATCAACACAGGTGGCCAAAGAGATGGAAAGATATAACATCAAGGTTCTCGGACTATGTGAGACTCGATGGAATGGGCGTGGTCAGACCAGATTGTCTTCAGGAGAAACCATCATCTACTCTGGACATGAAGACATGGAGCACGATCACACCCAAGGAGTCGCACTACTGTTGGCATCAGAGGCTGCGAGAGCGCTGATGGCGTGGGAGCCCGTCTCACCAAGACTTATGTCAGCCAGGTTCAACTCCAAGGGAAGGAAAACCACCATCATCCAGTGCTATGCACCTACAAACACAGCGCAGGAAGCGGAAAAGGAAGACTTTTACAGTTCCTTACAGTCTCTGTGGGACAGGACTCCACGCAGGGACATGAAGATTGTCATGGGCGACTTGAACGCCAAGGTGGGTGACGACAACACAGACAGGGAGCTCATCATGGGTAGACATGGCGTAGGTACCTGCAATGAGAACGGATATCTGCTTATAGACTTTTGCTCTTTCAACGACCTAGTAATAGGTGGCACTATTTACCCTCACAGAAGGATCCATAAGACCACTTGGACTTCACCTGATGGGAAGACGGAAAATCAGATTGACCACTTCACTATTGATCGAAAGTGGAGACGAAGTATGCTGGACGTCAGAGTAAGGCGCGGCGCTGACGCAGCCTCCGACCATCAGTTGCTGGTAGCAACATTGAGGACCAAGCTGAGATCCTTCCGCGACTCTGCAGGAAGAGCATTCTACAAGTTCAATGTACAGCTTATAAAAGACAAAAAGATAGCGGAAGAGTTCAACTGTGAAGTCAGGAACAGGTTTGAGGTGCTGGCAGAGCTGGCCGAAGAGTCAGTAGAGAGCCACTGGACAGAGATAAAGAAGACCTGGAAAGATGCGTGCACCAAAGTTCTGGGGAAGAAAGTGAGGGAGCAGAAGGAGTGGATGTCGAAGGGAACATGGGAGAAGATAGAGAAGAGGAGGGAGCTGAAACAGAAAATCAACAGATGCTGTGATCAACAACAGAAGACAGACCTCAGAATACAGTATTGGGAGGTAAATGGGGAAGTGAAGAAGAGTGCAAGACAGGACAAAAGACAATTTGTACACAACTTGACAGAAGAGGCAGAAAGAGCAGTAAAGCAAAACAACATGAGGAGAGTATACGAGATTACCCGGGCTTTGTCAGGGAAGAGCTTTAACCCGAGCAAGTCAGTCAAAGACAAGCATGGGAAAACCATCACAAGTGATGAGGGGCAAAGAAAAAGATGGAAGGAACATTTTGAAGAAATTCTCAATAGACCACCACCGCAAATAGTTCCTGAAATACCACCAACAGAAGAACCCCTCTCTATCAACACAAATCCACCAACTAAGAGAGAGACCATCAAAGCCATCAAGTCCCTGAAGAACGGCAAGGCACCAGGCGCTGACGGCATCCCCCCAGAAGCCTTAAAGACAGATGCGGTGGCAGCAGCAGAAATGTTGCACCCCCTCCTGGTGAAGATATGGGAACAGGAGCTAGTGCCGGCCGACTGGAAGCTTGGGTACTTGGTAAAGCTCCCCAAGAAAGGTGATCTTTCCCAGTGCTGCAACTGGCGAGGAATCATGCTGCTGTCCATACCCAGTAAGGTGCTGAACAGAATCATCCTAGAGAGACTGAAGGAAGCTCTAGATAAGAGGCTGAGAGTAGAACAAGCAGGATTTAGACAAGATCGTTCATGTATAGACCATATCGGCACTTTGCGTATTATTATTGAGCAATCCATCGAATGGCAGACTCCTTTGTACATGACTTTCATTGACTTTGAGAAAGCGTTTGACAGTGTCGACAGGGAGACTATCTGGAAGTTGATGCAGCACTACGGAATCCCGCAAAAGCTCATAAACATCATTCAGCAGCTTTATGAGGACTCATCTTGCCAGATAATCCATAATGGGAAGTTGACAGACCCCTTCGCAGTAAAGACAGGAGTGAGACAAGGTTGTATGCTCTCACCGACAATTTTTCTGATCGTCATAGATTGGATCATGAGAAGAACTACAGAGGGCAGCAACACCGGCATCCAGTGGACCTTTACCAAACATCTAGAGGACTTGCATTTTGCGGACGACATCGGCCTCCTGTCCCACAAACAGCTGCATGCACAGTTAAAGCTAATGCGGCTAGCGAAGGAGGCAGAGAAGACTGGCCTGAAAATTAACATCAAGAAAACAATGGTGATGAGGATGAACAATCGATTACATCAGCCACTGCAACTGCAGGGAGAAGCCCTGGTGGAGACCGATCGCTTTGTGTACTTAGGAAGCGTGGTCAACATTGATGGCGGAGCAGATGAAGATGTCAAGAGTCGGATAAGCAAAGCAAGAGTAGCGTTCAATATCCTGCGGCCCATCTGGAACTCCAAGGCCTTATCCCAGCACAACAAAGTCCAAATCTTTAACACCAACGTGAAAGCAGTCCTCCTCTATGGGTCTGAAACATGGCGGGTTACAAACACCATCACCAACAAGATACAGACATTTGTCAATAAGTGTTTGCGCCACATCCTCAACATCAGATGGCCTGAGAAGATTTCCAATACAGACCTATGGAGCAGAACTAACCAGAAACCAGTCGGTAGGGACATCAAGGAAAGAAAATGGAGGTGGATAGGACACACACTTCGCAAACCAATAGATAACATCACAAGGCAAGCACTAGACTGGAACCCACAAGGAAAAAGGAAAGTGGGACGGCCCAAACAGACGTGGAGAAGGTCAGTCGAGTGCGAAATGAAGGAGGCCGGAATGACATGGACTCAGCTGAAGAAAATAGCCCAAAACAGAGTGCGTTGGCGTGGTGTTGTTGCAGCCCTATGCTCCATAAGGAGCCTACAGGAATAAGAAGAAGAAGATTTGTTTTAAATGGCAAACTAGTTATATTTCTTTTTTTATTTACATTTTAGAGTATTTTGTTTGTTAAAGTTTTTTTATTATAACCAACAAGCGGTTATAGCAGCCGAAAGTAAGTTTGATGAATTTAACTCTCAAATCAACACTTCACTTGTCTATAAGGCTACAAGAACAACTATATAAAATATATATTTTCAGCATATCACAGTGTTAGTTTAAACGTTTATTATCAACACACACTATTTTTAAAAAGCGGAGGCAGATTGCTCTGCTGCAACGGGTGCAGAAATAAAAAAATGAAAAGGGCTATAGCCAGGGGCAGGTCTAGACAATTTTTCATGGGGGGGGGGCCGGACTGGGGCACAGACTTAGAGAGGGGTGGCACATTTAAATACATATAAACAGTGAATTAGTGTAACTTGCCCTACATTGAAGGTAATAATACTGTATACTGTATCCTGATACATTCAGTACATTTAAACCTCCTGATGTGTATTTCTTTTAAAGAGTAACTAAACCCTAAACCAACTTTTTTTAGTTAATGATCTGTAAGAATGATGCTTTATTAGTGCTGTTCATTGATTTTAGTAACTTTTTTGCCATTTGGATATAAAGTGTTTCAATACTGCAATATATGGTGTGAGTGCTGCCCTCTTCAGGTTGAACGGTGGCTACTGCAGTTGAATTTTCCTATTGGGTATTGGGTCCAAAAAATGACTCGTGACGTAAGCAGGTTTAAGATCACCACGCCCTTGTTACGATCTCACCACACACTTGATACGAGCTTAGTTCGTCCCCTCTATCTCCGTTGGGATCTGCCCACTTTTCTTGCATTTTTCAAATATTGCCAGTGGGCGGAGTCAGGCTCTGACCAGGGGTTTAGTTACGCTTTAACCTCCCTCTGGTCTCTGCATGTAATACACATACCTTGGTTTGCAGAAAAGTCAGTGGACTGATGCTGGGTCTTCCTCTCATCCCTCTCCTCATGCCTTTCTGCTTCTATCTCTCTTTTTTTTCTTCAAAATGAAGAAATTCTGAATTTTTTGAGACCTTTTCATTGGTCCTATTGCCTGTATCTGACTGTCTGTCTGTCCCTAAAGAAATAATAATGCATTTTTTTCAGTTACTTTGTCAAATCATAAACTAATTTATTTCCTAAAGTAGAATGTTGTCCGCATATCATCTTAATAAAGATATTACATTTGGTTGTATTACATGGCATATTGCACAGAGCCCCAGTTAGTTGTATAGAAAAAAATAATGTTTCCTATGTTGTTTTCTTTAAATATACTACTGAGACTGTGGTCTGTTGCATGAAGCTATTTGAAAAACAAACTCTTAATTTTCAGAATTCAGAGTAAGTTTGGAGTCGACAAATCCAGATAAATCCAAACTGGTTTAGATCAGGATCAGATGTTAGACAATGCTTGGTTTAAACTTTGTGTTTTATCCAGAGTTTGCAAAGCCTGTGCACCTGAAAGCAGTGGCGGCGTTTCACGAAAACCTAGGGTATGGCAAAAATTCTTCGTACAAAAGGCCATTGAAATAACGGATCTATGAAACCACATTATATCCATATGTGTACATACTCCACCAACCTGTATAAAATCATACTATGATTGCACGGATGTACACTTACTGACAACAATACGGAAGCAATACAAATGAAAAACAAAATAGAAATCATGGTTGTTTAAAATGCTTTTTAAATGTTGTCATTCTTATCTAAGTGCAACTCCAGCAACAGATAAACTAAAACAAGATAAAATCAAAAACTGTAACATCCCTTCACAAATCTTGTCATGACAGCCGCCAATAAACACTTATAAAAACACAATAAAGACTTTTAATGATGTGATGGAGCACACGTAGTTAACCCAGCCAGCTAAACAACTAAGACTAAAACATCAAATAAAACTCTTAGTAAAACAGGGCTAAATGCAAAAAGAAGTCTTACCTTTTGTTGTCGTGCAGTTTTTATTCCACAAGTCGCCATAATCAAAAATGCGCGCAAATAATTAATACAATTCACTTCTACTGCGCTACAATGTCCCAGTGTAAGAGAACATGTTTATTTATCCACAGAGAACAAATCATTTTACTTCTGGAATAATGTATGCAATATGCATAGCGCGAGTGTGGGGGAGAACCGTGAGTCTGTTTGAATGTTAAAACAAAAACATTATAACAACAGCGGTCATCATGAAACCTCCTGCACAATTCAAGCTGCGCTGCAAGAACGACAGGTTGATGACATCAAAGTACCGCGAGGGTGAGGCGAGAAATCATAGGAAGAGTTTGCTTTCAGACCGCTCTCGCGGCACGTTGATGTCATCCACATGTCTGTTGCTGTATTATAGCATGAAGTCGAGCACACCCGTAAATTATCCATATTAGTGATGTACTAATGTTCAGATATGTTCTACTGAAAATATTTAACATTATTTTTAATGAGCTTCATTATAGCCTGTTGATTTCTGGTGTTTTGTCTGAATGCTAGGGTATGGCAACTGCCATACGCAAACGCCGCCCCTGCCTGAAAGTGAAACCAGCTTCATGCAACAGAAAATGTAGTTAACAAAAGGAAAACAGTTATAGCAATGAAAGTTTAGAGGCTGAGGAAATTGTAAACGTTTATTCATAGTCTTATGACATGTTAATGTTTTTGCATGCGCCGAATCAATGCAAAGCTCTCTCAGTGTGTCGACTATTGAGGGCACTTGTCGTCTTAAATAAACCCGCGCACAAACAGACGGCGCAGCTTAAACAGTCACTCCACATAAAAACGTTACGTTGTTTTTCATTGATCTATTCCATACACTATGAGACACAATAGCGCAACTCTCGCGATCGAATCGCATGCGGGTCGAAACGTGGGTTGTGATCCGTATGGATAAACTGCGATCTGTCACACCACTATTTATTACAAACGCAAAGGCAAACGTGACTTTATATATAATTTTAATGTACTGTTAGGTTGTCTTCAACTTTAGTAATGAGCATTCTCGACAGTAACAGAGAGGACTTAGCTCTAACTTACTAATCGTAGCTTTCCACATTTAAGAAAACATATCAAAACTCAGCTGACTTACCTATGACTTTGCTGTCCTTTTTCACCATCTGCATAAAACTCCTTTCTCCGTCCTCTGTTTTTTCCCTTGTTTTTCTTGGGCCACCACCGTTCGTTACTCTAAGTGTGCGCCTACTGATTGACTCCGATGACAACATGTCATGATAGAGTGGTTCCTCCCCAATGCGGACTTGCATTTTAATATTTTAAGCTAATATTTTTTTTTTTATATAAATAAATCAAAGCCCTGTAAATATGAAGTTTTATTTGAAGAAAAGCAAAACCACTAGTACATAATTAATACTGACGAGACTGATGGAGTGGGAGGGGGGCACTTGGGGTGGCCAATCAAATTGTGGGGGTGGCCCGTGCCCCCCCCTGGCCCCGCCCCTGGCTATAGCTACAAAATGAAACGAAATAAACATGAAACCGAATAAACATGCAACCTGCCTTATCTTACAACTTCGCTATGCATATTATAGATTATGTCTTGGATGCTGTTTGCAAAGATTATGCGCAGTATCCAAGGTTTTAATCTAGTCCTCCATTAATATTTTTTCCCGGTGCGCTGAAGGTCCTGCTGTTAAATACGCAACAGCTGCATTGTAAATGTGTGGCTGGCTGTGCTTATAGCGCACTCGTGCTATAGGATAAAAGTCTTACTACGTTTGTTTTGCAATCATCGTCTGTCAAAAGGTTATTTTAATTAAATTGAAAAATATAAACAGATGGAGAAGCCTATAAGCCCGAGGTCCGCCCGCGTATCAGCTGTGACGTTAAAATTGACCGAAACCCGACCTGAGGGGTGTAAAAAGGTCGGGCTTGGGCTGAAATGCAGGGCTCTACCCTCAGTCGCATTAATTGAGAAAAATGTAATGCATGCTCATCATGAAAGCTCTTTACAAATTAATATCCCTCTGGGCTTTTGGTTCAAAGGCGTGCATGTTTGGAGAAATATTGATTGAGTTTATATGTTTACTTCAAATTTCTAAAGAGAGGAGTAATATTTATTCAATTTTTAGTCCAAACACGGCATAATATTAGCTGAAGTTGTTTTACTGATATTTCCAATAGTCTGTTCATAATTTATACATGATTATATGATATTTTGTGTCAGTATACAGTGTCAGTACACTGAAAAAAATTATTAATTGAATTTAATCATTTTTTAAGGTAAGTGGTTGCAATTAATTTATTTAAGCTACATGTAAAATAAAAGTTTTATATTTTATTTTACTTTACTAATCTTTTTTTTTTGTTTAAATGTAGCTTAAATAAATTGATTAAATTCAATGAATATTTTTTTCAGTGTACTACATTTAAAGGTGCAGTGTGTAAATTTTAGAAGCATCTAGAGGTGAGGTTGCAAATTGCAACTAACGGCTCAATACACTGCTCACCCCTCGCTTTTGAAACACATAGAGAAGCTACAGTAGCCGTCACCGGTAAAACATGTCATCGTCAGAGACAACTTAGTAAAAAAAGTTTGTCTGTTAAAGGTTTCTGTAGAAACATGGCGGCACAAAATGGCGACCTCCACGTAAGGGGACCCTCTGTGTATGTAGATAAAAACGTCTCATTCTAATGTAATAAAAACATAATGGTTAATTATAAAAAGGTCTTTATACACCCCTGATAATATAGTTTTGTATATTATTTTGCATTTCTGTCAAGAGATCCTTCTAAAAATTACACACTGCACCTTTAACTAAATGTTTTATACAATGTATAATATGCAATATTCGTGGGTCCTGAATCTGATAATGCCAAATGTCTTGTTACCAGTAAAAAGTAAGGGGTGGGGGGCCCTCTAAGATTATCTTGTCCGGGCCCAGGCAAGACTGTCAGCTGGCCTGAATACAATAATATAGTATATGAATGATAGACAGTGCAGGTCTATAGATTATAAATGTGACTGGTGTTATAATGGTTATTATTTCTATTAGATAGAGCAGAAGCAGGAAAAGTGCCTCTCTTTCTATTTCTTTCTTGCCGATAAAAAAAAAAGCTAAATCCACTCATTATTTCAGATTCAAAAGTCTACTTGCTGTCCCAGTGACAGGGGACTTTACATTACAGCTTTGCGTTTTGTAAATCTTGAGTCAGCTTGAGCTTTGCTCGTTCACTGCAATAGGTTTTAGAAAATATATGGTTTATTAATAATAGAAAAGAGCTAGCTTTAGCGCGGTAGCGCTCATGGCCACTCTCCGTTCGACTCTGGTTTTACACACAATATTAATCAGACTCGGGACCCGGAGTAATTAACTATGACTGACCCGGACCCGACTGACCATTTCAAATACAAACCCGCAACCATATTGGCCGCGGGTGCTCCTTGAAGTCCTCTAATGGTAAAACTTTGCTCAAGTTCAGAAACATGAAGGATACAATGTGACACGAGCTTGTTCGCGTCGCATCCCAATTCATTGAGAAACAGAGAGCACGTGAATGCACACCGAACTCATTATGTCGCACACAAAATGTCATTATTAAAGAGTGTCATCATCACGGAAAAACAAAAAAGACAAAATTTGATGCCAGATATACTTGGGCACTTGTTAACCTGGGCAGCGCTGCACATTAATGTGTGGGGAAACACTGTGAAAAGAGTGTGCAGGCGTCAGTGTGACTTCGACGCGCCATCTATGGGAATACTGAGATAAACTCATTTCAGGACAATAGTAACATGGCGTTAAAAAAATATATATTAATCGATTTTTGGAATTCTATGAATCGATTCTGAATCGGCAATGCTTGAATCGCGATTCAAATGTGAATCGATTTTTTTGCACACCCCTACAAACTGATCCATGATCCCTGGTATGCGATAAATAGGCCCAACACCATAGTAGGAGAAACATGCCCAAATCATGATGCTTGCACCTCCATGCTTCACTGTCTTCACTGTGTACTGTGGCTTGAATTCAGAGTTTGGGGGTCGTCTCACAAACTGCCTGTGGCCCTTGGACCCAAAAAGAACAATTTTACTCTCATCAGTCCACAAAATGTTCCTTCATTTCTCTTTAGGCCAGTTGGTGTGTTTTTTGGCAAATTGTAACCTCTTCTGCACATGCCTTTTTTTTAACAGAGGGACTTTGCGGGGGATTCTTGAAAATAGATTAGCTTCACACAGACGTCTTCTAACTGTCACAGTACTTACAGGTAACTCCAGACTGTCTTTGATCATCCTGGAGGTGATCATTGGCTGAGCCTTTGCCATTCTGGTTATTCTTCTATCCATTTTGATGGTTGTCTTCAGTTTTCTTCCACGTCTCTCTGGTTTTGCTCTCCATTTTAAGGCATTGGAGATCATATTAGCTGAACAGCCTATCATTTTTTGCACCTCTTTATAGGTTTTCCCCTCTCCAATCAACTTTTTAATCAAAGTACGCTGTTCTTCTGAACAATGTCTTGAACGACCCATTTTCTCAGCTTTCAAATGCATGTTCAACAAGTGTTGGCTTCATCCTTAAATAGGGGCCACCTGATTCACACCTGTTTCTTCACAAAATTGATGACCTCAGTGATTGAATGCCACACTGCTATTTTTTTGAACACACCCCTTTCAACTAATTGCCCAATTGCACAGCCTTAAGAGCGTGCATATCATGAATGCTGGGTCTTGTTTGTTTTCTGAGAATCTACTGAACCTACTGGTAACTTGTTTGCCACGTAGCAATAAAAAAATATACTAAAAACCTTGATTATTCTGGTTAGTCACATTGTACTGCTTAGTGTTGTTAAAATTATCGATATTTCGATACATATCGATACTGAAATTTTAAAACGATTCCAATACTCCAGTCCCGCGGAATCGATACTCCGAGACGAGCTGCGAGTTGTTTTTTATGTAACTCTGCAAACACCAGCTGCGCGTTCTCGCTCTCTCTCTTTTTCTTTTAAACGGCGCCGCACACAGAGTGCACGTGAATACAGTGCTCCGCCTCCTCTCCTCATCTCGTTCGCTCTGGTTTAACAGTACAAGAAAGCCAAGCAGCATTGCTGTGTGGAGTTTTTTTCGGATGCGAGTCAAATAAACATGCAAACCCGAAGGACACAAGTGAAGTAAGCCAAATATGCGTTGCTACAGAGCCGCGTGCTAACGGCGCTAGCAAAGCACTGAAGGACCGACACGCCGACGAGAGATTGATAATCATCCCAAAGTATTAATTCTAGACTTACCAAATTGTTGTTGATATGCGTGTTGTCACGTTTTGCCTGTAATGATCCAAGTTAATACAATCGCCTCACAGTTATCAGACTTAGGAAATTAGACAGCATTTTAGCTGACAAGAAAATACTTTTACTGTGGTAAAAAGTAAATGAACCCAGATACTGTTGTGCTTTAAGTTCACAAAAACACATCATTTATTAACGCTCATGTCGTTCAGTGAGGTATATTTTCACATTTACACTATAATCTGTTTATCATATAAATGTTAATGTATTAACATTAACAAACAAAAAGCAATGCATTTGTTTAAGTACTTGTTTATCTTTTTTTACTATGCTGATGCTCACTAGAGAAAAACTAAGAATGCTGCTAAAATTATTCTTTTTTTACCTTGAATGCCATTGCTCTAATTAATTTTTTAAATTTTGATATATTTTATATTTTGCTTAAATGTTTAATATATCTGCTGTTCATATGTTCATTTATTAGTGTGTTATATGATTAGAATGTTGTCCCGTTTTTAATATAAAGCACAGCAATGAGATTTGAGAGTGTTTCTCCCTTTTCAGAAAAAGTATCGAAAAAGTATCGGAATCGAAACCAGTGACATAGTATCGGTATCGAACCAATAATTTTGGTATCGTGACAACACTAGTACTGCTATTATTTTGAACAATACTGTACATACGCACGCACGCACGCACGCACGCAGAGTAAAAATAAGTGACTAAATCTATGAGGATTTTTATGTTCTTGTAAACAAATTTGTGCCCTTTTAGTAAAATCTTTGGTTACATATTGTAATAATAATAAGGCACACAAACCACATAAACAACTTGATAAATGAGATTCGCCATTGGTCAAAACATGTTTAATGTTTATAGAATAATTAGTGGGGGCATTTAATACAGATTAATTATTGATTACAACATTTGATCGCTGAATTAAAAGTGGATACTGTTACATTAAAGTTACTTAATTCAAATGATGCTGTGACTTTCTGGAAAGACAGTCAAGTGCATTTGTCTTATTTTGCATAGTTCTTTTGGTAAAGCATCTAACAGTCAAGAGCTAAGCGTTTCACAAACCAGGGGTGTATTTCAGAAAGCAGGGTTAACTTAACCTAAACTTTGGGTTGATCAACCCCAAACTTGCTTACTCTGGGTATGTCGGTTCCTAAACACAGTTTAAGAGTTACTAGTTCAATCAACCCGCTGAAAGTAACCCAGAGTTAACGCACGCTCACGGTAACAACATAAAGGCATTGTCAATGGATCACAGATTTCACGAGTCACCATGGAAACGGCAGAGAACTTTAAAGTTTTTAAATGAGAAATAACACTATAAACCAATACTTTCTGGCAATATCTACGTTTTATAACGTTACAAAAGTGCGTGATTACAAAACAAATAAAATTTATTAATAAAATAATTAATTAATACGAACCTATTTTACCCCATTTAAGTCCAATATTATATGTGTCTCAACGAAAATACACATATTAATTAAATATTATTTAAAAGCCTGTAAAAAGAATCATATATGTTATGTATGATTTTAAATATATTAATTATATCTAATTAGATATAATTAGACATATTTAAGATGATCTTTTCTCTTACAAAAAATTAACCATGGTTTTACTACAGTTTAAACAAAAAACATGGTTACAGTAAAACCATGGTAACCACAAAATAACCATGGTTTTGACAAAATGTTAGTGTAGTAAAACCATGGTTTTGCTGATTGTAATCAATGCACCAAAAAAAACATGGTTACCACAACTTTACACCAATAAAACCATGGTTAATTTTTGTAAGGGTTGTGGCACATAAAGTGCATAAATCTCTCATAAGGCTTATTTACAGTTTTTAAAATGCACTATGATTATATTCACTATATTGTGCTTATTTCACTTCTGCTCCTTTGGGTGACCCTGTTTAGTTTTTGGACTTTCCATTGTATGACACTGTATCACCATCTTTTTAAACATTTACTTAGCTGATAAATGAACCCTATTTTAATTGTAAAGCTACCTTACAGTTCTTACAGATTGTCAATAATTTTGTGTAATGCTTTTCAGTACACTACACTAAAAATTATCATTCATTTGCATTGGACGATTAGGATCTGCTATGACAGAAGTGGAGAATAGAAAGGTTACATAAGTGCTCATAGTAACATGTTCTAATATGTCCTGTATCATCTAATATAACCAAATATCTCAATTTCCCTTTGGTTAAAAAATTATTGCTCAGGAAAGCAGCTACAAAAGGCCCATTTTAAAGTAAAAAAAGGTGATTTAGAAAAAGACTAAAGATCAAATGTAGAGAGGGGGCTAAGGATCTGAGGTGCATGTTTAAGAAATAAATATTATACTATGAAATATATATATTTATAATTTTATTTCATTATGTACATGATCTAACTGATGAAAGAAAATCTCTGACCACTATGCCATGTATGTGATTCAATGGTGTTTCATCTTATGAAGTCTGTGCTTCATGGGTGTCATTCTGTGGGTCAGGTTAGATGCACAGACACTGCAGGCAGGGGTAACTTCTGTCCCTTAGTAATTATTATTATGTTTCTATTTGTTATACCCATTTACTGTAACATTGCCACATTGTCACTTAAGTAACATAAGATTTCTGCCTCAATAGGCTCCGTGCACGCAACTAAGGAGTTCTACTTCCGCCTCCTTGAGTGTAGGGGCGACCATTTCCGGTTTTAAGATATTAAGTAAGGAAGATATGAATCATGGCGCTGTTTTACACACAATTTCGGCAAGATTTACCAAAGTTAACAATCATCGACGAACATCGGCTAGTACAAGCAGCATGCTCAGCCCCGAGGAGCAAAAGGATTATAAGATGAATATATTAAGTTACATCGACAACTATGACGGTAAGTAATAGCATTAGCGAACTGCCTAACTAGCAAGCTCCAACAGTTTGTAAACGTTACTGACTGACTTTGACAACTTGACAGGCTATTTGATCCAGTGCAATGGGTTTTGATGATTTACGATTAAGTGTATGCATAACATGAATGATGTCCAAACCCTCACAGTTTCAATCAAAGATTCATAAGGGAGGGTAAGCGTCAGGGCTACCTGCTACAGAAATGGCGAGAACCTCCGAGTAGGGAGTAAAAAATAAGAGGTGTTCATCAGTTCAAAGCCTTAATCAGGTTTATGTTCTGTAGTTTTGATTTACCTAAGGGAGATAACGTTAACCTGTAACGTAGGATTCAAATAAAACTATCTGGCTGGTGTTTTGCAAAAGGTTGCATGTATTGTAACATTTGCAAATCGAATCTTAACGTTAGCAGCTATTTGTGTGTAGTATGACATGACTAGGTTATTTCTTTTTTCCGTTTTGCAACCCTGTGATGCAAAATGACGAATTAATTACCTAAACATACACATAGCTTTCATGGAAACCACAGAACTTGGATCTGACGGCTGCTGTTATTTACTGTGTGGTTATTATAAACCATGTACAGTCAGTTATCTTTAAGCTTCATTGGCCAGTGGTATTCCAGTACTGATTTTGCTTTCAGTGTTTTTAGAAAACAATATGAAAGTGTAAATTGAGACAGATGATTTATTTGGGTGTCCTTAGATTACAGTATTGTTTACAGTGTTATGCAATTGATAACCTGACATGATTTTGCCTATTTCCATAAGTGGCCCACAACTTACCTGATCAGTATACTCATTTTCTGTGAAGTATTGAAATTGTGTCCTGATTCTGAATGTGAAAATGACATATATTGTGTTAATGTTTAGATTGACTGCTCAACAGTTGACATTTCAGTGAAAGACTGTTCCTGTGTTGCTGGAAGAGCACCCGACTGAGAACCCACCCTTCCGACTGATGGAAAATAAATGTCCCAACGCAAAGAGCTATGTGGACTGTAGCTCCTTGAAAATGCCATGTGTAACGATGAAATTAAGCAGACTCACAGCTACTACTGGCAGGTGCAAGGCCAGCCGTCGCTTACAGTGATGTGATTTTGGTGTGTTTGCAGAGGAGGATTTTTTCATACAACACATCTACAGAGAGACTGTGAGGTGGCTATAACCATAAGGGAGATTATTTTTATTTTTACATGGATGTTGGAATCACTTATGGCATGTAATTTTGTTAATATGCACTACATTTTTCCTCTTTAATAAATAGATTACTTTAATGTGCTCATGTGTGGTTTCCTCTTAATGCTATCAGGTCAGTTGTATAAAGCAATGCTAAACTTTCCTTAGTTGTAACGTGTAACTGTCCATCTAATACGTTTTGGAGAATGAGGTTTGAAGGGTTCATATACATGTATACTGTTGTTTGAAAATAATTATCTTTTTTAATAATGTAAAAGATGTAATCAAAATATTGTTTCATTAATCAATTCTGGTATATAAATGTCTAACAAAATTATAGAACATTAATTATAAAGTATTTACAAGACACTATAATAGAAACATTCATTATAAAATATTTACATGAAAACATTTTAGAAATACATTTATTAGAAGGTTTTTTTAAGTATAAAAGAGTCAAGTCCGGTGTAAGAGAACCGCTTAAGCTTTTTTTATTAATCTCCTCAACCCCTTAGTAGTCACTACGAAAGATGCCTGCTACACGCACATACAGGTAGGGCTGAAGCTGTCCCTACGGATCTTGACTTACCGCAGTATCTACAGGACTGAAAACGTATCTCTGCGTTATTATAACGTGACGAATGGGAACACAACAATCTAATGCTGACTTCTTTACCCATTGGAAGGCTAGTCGCCTTTCTCTAAACATATCTCTTTGTCGCTGTTTGTTGAAGTCGGTCGCTTTTGTCTCTCTGTCTACCACTCTCGCTGTCAGATCACCGCACCGGAAGTTTTCACCGGAAGTACTGGGCCTCACAGTCAAATTCGAAACGTCAGCGGTCGCCATATTGTGCACAGAGCCTACAATGTATTTGCACACACATTTATTAGAATTTTAGATTCATCTCAAACGATCTAGTAAGGGAAAGAGATTGATGTGGTTATTTATGAATTGACAGAATTGATATGGAAAAGTACTTCATTGTTAACATTAATTACTCTGATGGAATTGTGTTTCATTAATAATGGACATAATTAAATGTTTAGTATTTAGTCCGAACACATATATGAATCAATGTTTATTAATAATGGGCATAACGAAATGTACAATCACAAAAATCAATCCATGTTATTTAAAATATCATATATTTTCTAAGACAGCAATAAATATTTGTGACTGTAAATGTAATAATAAATGCTTTAACATTGTAATATTATGCAAAATACATGCTTCCACCCCCGCTGCACGCTCATAAGTACACGCATGCGCAGTCATCCTCCGGAGCCTCGTTTTATTAACTAAAATGAACTTACCCTGCAACATAACCTGCTCCGGAGCAGGTTATCTTCAGGGAGTCAGTTGCTATGGTTACATACATAACCTGAAAGTTACCTCCGGTTTTGGAACCGAAAGCAGAGGTTATCCGCTTACTTACTCCTAAACTTACATAACCTGCTTTCTGGAATACACCCCAGATCCATGAATGTGTGTGTTTATCATTATATTATTCTGTAATCGCAAGCATTACTGCCAGATTCACAAACCATTAAGAGAAGCAAACGTATGCGTGTGTTCGTCAGGATGACGTTGGACCTGATTCGCGTATATGCGTGCGTTAACGTATGTGACTACAGTATAATATAATGAAAGCAAACTTTTTGACACAAACGCAACTTTATATTGATATCGTGAGACCGCATTTCACCTCGATGAGAAATCTGATATTTACATTACTGGCATATAGCGGTCTGATTTGAAACGGACAGTTTTGTCAAAGCAGCAAACACCTGGCTGGCTCTCTTAATTTCTTACCACTAAAATGCTGTTTGTCTCTGCCTATTCCTTCTATCCATGCCCAGCGCCACTGATTTAAGTCCTTTATCAATTAGGTCGTCTTACCTAGGCTTCATATACTTTTCATCCTGCTGACAAAGTTAACTTGTTATGACTTCTACGCGCCGCGACCACGCGGCATCTGCAGCTGGATCTCATCAGAGCCATATAGACAGGGTTGCCAGGTCCAAGAAAAATTTCCAGCCCAATGACAACTTAAAACCCGCCCAAAAGGAATGAGAACTAGCCCAATTTTTACATTTGTCAAATCACAGTTGAAAACTGCGGGATTACAATAAAAGGCTGTAAAATAAACTCTTACATTAATTACTTTTAATGTACTTTCCAGATGAAAATTTTCTTAATGCCCTTAAAGTGCTCTATTTTCACACACTATTCTGTTCTAAATATACAAAAAATATACTTTAGTACTTCTTAAGATTATCTTAAGTACATCTAAGTGTACCCAACCGTGCCATGTTGAGACAGAATATGAACTCTGCCCTTTTAACATACTACCTCTGTTGTAAAAAATTTTTTTTTTCTTGAAAAGATCATACAAAGATGGGTTCACATGGTCTGTAAATATCCTCTCAGTTTAGATGTAACTTCTTACGTAAGGTAATTTCTTGTGTCTGACGTGATATTAAGAGCAAAACGCACCCCTCCACTCAATTTTCCACTGACTTCCTGATGTTGCAGCGGTGACAGGTATTGCTTAGGGGATTAATGCACGTTAGGAAAATAAAGAACGTTCATGTTATAAGTCTACAGATAAACATTTTCGCGGCCGCGACACATTATAAAACTAGCCCAAAAAACCACAACCCGCGGCTCCGAAATTTTTCCCGCAACTGTATTTTCAAAATAGCCCAATTGTGCGGGAAAACCGCAAACCTGGCAACACTGCATATAGATATAGAGAGTTATGTCAACTCCGTTGACTCCAATGGAACGTTTTTTTTTTTTACAGCAATGGCGGACCACGGAGTCTCTCCAGAGTTCCCGGAAGTCACAGTCAGCTCCATAGAGTTGCATTAGAAAGATTGAATGTGTTGAACTTAATACAAGTTTTAAGACTTAATACGCTTTACAAATAAGATTGTATGTTAGCAATACATGTGAATCAAATTACTTTATGCATCAGTGTGTTTGTAGTACAATTTAGGGGGTGTTAGTAGAAAACGGGTCAGGCTAGGACAAGCTGTGGATAACTTTAGCAACACACAACAAACCACAAACAGCCTTTTATTGGTAAATTTTGTTTTCTTAATGCAGATTCATCCATTATTGTAAATATTGTGTAATAAGAGAGGCTATTAAATAAAGTGATGGTGGTAAGTGCATATTTATGCATCAAACGTATATGTTTTTGACACTGTGGTTTTGCTGGTTAATAAATTAAATAAGTTAATTTATTAATAACTTGTCAAATGTATACTTACATGGTTAAGAGATTAGTAATCATTTAAAGTGATGATGTTATTTCCCATCAGATGTTTATATTAACAACAAAAAGAAAACTACACTAAACCAGAAATATTATTATAATTTATAATAAATTAAACAAAGTGCTTTGTAAGTCTTTTTTTATGTTGTGCTTTGTATATTAATAAATTAAACCAGTATGAGTTACATACACAGCACATTCACTTTGTATATTATTAACAGGCATAAACTTACATTAGTACACAGTGTGATGCATTTTAAAGCTTTAAAGTTAAAGGCAGCGTAAAACATGTTAACAAGGGACATACCAGCAGATGACCATACAAATCTTCCTATATTGGTGAATTTAATTTGTCAAAAAACATTGTTTATATAACTACATAACAATACTACCTTCACATTTTGATGTGATATATAAATATTGTAAAAAAATACGTTTCTTGACAATAAATTAAGAAAAGCAGCTCTTTGCCTCTAACTCAATGTATTTCAATGGCTCACTATGGGCTTCTAGGAACTAACTGAAATCTCCGTGAATCACGTGACGGGTGAGCTTCTGGACTTCCGATGGCACAACTCTGTTTTTCTATGGCTCTGGATCTCAGCCACACCTCAAAGACCCCTCCCTATTCTACTTCTTATTGGCTAGTTTGTTAGTTTGGTTGAGAGTGAAAGATGTGTTCCTCTCATATTCTTTGTAGGCGAACGCATGATTTTTTTTATTCGCAGCGAACACCACACGCCGGAGATCCGACTTTAAGCTCTTTACCCCCCAGTCACATTAGCTACAAGCGACAGAGACAGAGCGACAGGCTACCATTCATTTTCAATGGAAGTGGCCGTTTGCCAGCGACAAGCGACGAGCTCGCCGCTACGCGAGCAAGGCGGGGCCAAAATAGACAAGCAGGCTATTTTATGCAAATGATGAGCGATGCGACAAAGCGACTGCCAATCGGAGTGAAAAGGAGCAGCGTGACGTAGGTCTGTAGTCGAGTCTGAGAAAATAATTCAAGATGGCGGAAAATTCGTATTTCTGTATATATCTGATAAGTTTGGCATTTTATCTCATATATTTTGTTACTATTATCGAGAAATAAATACTTTTAAATCCAAAAACACCGCTCTTGTAACTTAACAATACCTCTAAAGTGACTTTTGATTCCGCTTTTAGAAACTAGCCAAGGAACGCCCATCAAGCGAGTGTGTGTCGCTCGGTGTCGTTCACTTTTGTAGCTAATGTGACTGTAGAGCTCTGGGGCCCGTTCTTCGTACGTCGCTAACTCAGTTAGCTGGATTTGATTGTTGATGATTTGGCATGATCTTGGATTATTTGGTTCTTCGAAGCTCATTCTAAACTTGGTGTCATAGCAACAGGTCCGTAAGCTCAAACCTGCTCGGGAGCAGGCTTATTTCATGTAAACAAGATTAGTTTGTACCTTTTAAAGCGGATGTGATACGGAAAGTCTGACGCAGTCGCGTATTCTTCATTATACGAGCGCAATCTGCGTAAGATGCATGATTAATATAAAGAGCTTTTCAAATTCAACACGTAATAAAAAAAGAATATATTAATTAAATCTTTTAGCGATGTTATTTAAAAAATATATAATATAACAAATATATTTTCCTGTACTTGTGCGACTTGTTTAACAGGTGTTTTATTATTATTCTTAAACGAATGACATGCTGATCACATTCATTTTAAATTTGTTTGAATTTTCCTTAATAAAAACAGCAATTAATCATACCCAGCACTAATAGATGTTATGTACAATAAAGACTATTACTCTAATTTTCATTTGAATAAACTAATCTCCTATTTTAGTTTTGTCTGTAGATTGTCAAGTAGCTTACAATGTCATGCATGAAAGGGTTTTCTATGAAGGTATATTTGGTGCAAAACAACTTCACACCTGTGACAGTGGAATTTGTATTTGTAGAGATTATCCACACATGTGTATCAGTAAATTTGAAGTCACAGATGAAGAGTTGCAAACTTGTAGATTTTTTTTCTTTCCCTCAAATACAACACAACAGTTACACATTCACAAATCCTTCAGTGCAGCTGCACAAATCCCATTTTACAAATCACAGATTAAGAAACTCACAAGCTCACGTTTTTTGCTACAATTGCTGCAGTAAATATGGTGCAAAACCTACTTGAACACCTGCATCAAAGTATGTGAAGTCACACACAAATTTTGTACATTCGCAAAATCAGTTTGTGCATCTGTGCGATGAGAGTTGCATGTGTGTAAAAAAATTTTCACAAATATTTTTTTATTTTTGAAATATTTTCTAGCACAAACACAAGTACATAAATACAACTGCTTGAATCTGCTGCTACGAGTTTCAAACACTCTTTTTCGTGTGCTCTCTGTTTTGCACCAAATATCTCGAGATAAATGGTGCGAAAGTGATTTGTATACCTGTAGGCTATGGCGAGCACTGTTCAGCACTGCCCACCAGGTGGCGCCTGACACTCACTGAAGCAGAGTTTATTAATTACCAGCAATGTTTCAGCAAGGTAAATCGCCTTTATCAATGTATTATTTTCACCAAGTGGAGAACAATACAAATGGGAGTGCTAATTATACACAGATGAAGGTAATTACATACAATATTCCAATGATTCATTAGTAAACAAAATATAAGTTCCATAAATCTCAAACCATCAATATAAGTAGATTAAAAAATACAAGCAGCAAATACACACATAGGCCTACATTTAACTAAGATACATGCTTTTTCTTCTAATATACTAATTTGGATGATTATTTCTGTCTTTTTGAATCGGGTAACTGAACAACTAAATTGTTTTTATTATTATCTAAACAGTTGTTCTGATTTCTTAACATTTACCCTGGATGCTAACCCAAATCAAATCAGCTTTTTAGACTTGTGGGTAGCTTGTAATTTTTTACATAGGGATCCGATTAAAAAACCTAAAGCTCGTCATACACTATTGAGAGTGGATTCTTATTGTCATGAGCAGGGCCGTACAGAGGATTTTATAAATACCAAGGTCCATATGTATTTTTCTAATAGCAATTGCACAAACAAAAGAAACATTTAAAATCCTTACAATTACCTGCAAAAAAAGTTAGACCCTGTAAAGTGAAACAATCACACTAACATAAGCACGCTAAAATACTTACCTGTTCCCTTAAAGAAAGAAGAGTTAACTCAAAAGAATAGTTTAAAAATAGTTAAAGCAACTGTTCTAAAAGAGCAGATTAAAATTTAATAGACCGGTCTAAGAACAAAACTAACCAGAATAAACCCATACTTAAACCAGTTAAATCCATTTAAACTTATTTAAATAAGAAAAGATTAAATATAAAGGATTTAAAATTATTTATTATACATATAATTAGCACTCCCATTTATATTGTTCTCCACTTGGTGAAAATAATACCTTGATAAAGGCGATTTACCTTGCTGAAACATTGCTGGTAATTAATAAACTCTGCTTCAGTGAGTGTCGGGCGCCACCTGGTGGGAAGTGCTGAACATAGCCTACAGGTATACAAATCACTTTCGCACCACTTATCTCGAGATATTTGGTGCAAAACAGAGAGCACACAAAAAAGAGTGTTTGAAACTTGTAGCAGCAGATTCAAGCAGTTGTATTTATGTACTTGTGTTTGTGCTAGAAAATATTTCAAAAATAAAAAAATATTTGTGAAATTTTTTTTTACACACATGCAACTCTCATCGCACAGATGCACAAACTGATTTGCGAATGTACAAAATTTGTGTGTGACTTCACATACTTTGATGCAGGTGTTCAAGTAGGTTTTGCACCATATTTACTGCAGCAATTGTAGCAAAAAACGTGAGCTTGTGAGTTTCTTAATCTGTGATTTGTAAAATGGGATTTGTGCAGCTGCACTGAAGGATTTGTGAATGTGTAACTGTTGTGTTGTATTTGAGGGAAAGAAAAAAAATCTACAAGTTTGCAACTCTTCATCTGTGACTTCAAATTTACTGATACACATGTGTGGATAATCTCTACAAATACAAATTCCACTGTCACAGGTGTGCAGTTGTTTTGCACCAAATTTACCTTCATAGTTTTCGTTTAGTAATTTCTATCTGTTCTATCTTTAAAACGTTGTCTACAAATATGTTACCCTGTCCCTGTTCTGTGACAAAAATGACCAAAATAACCAAATAAGTTTTTTGCACATATTTTCACATATCTTTATCTTCTTTACTACACTTTTCTGTGCAGACTCAGCAGATGCAGGACTTTCAGTTAACGTGGAATACTGCTAATATAGTCAGAAATCAGTTAAGAATAATGCAATTGAAGTAAACTTATTTAACCACTTGCATATAGTTTCTCTAAAGGACTACCATCTGAGAGGATTTCTTTACTGTCATGTGCATTGCTATCAGAAACGGTTGTATTTTATAATCTTTCGATGTAGAATAACAAATACCATTCCCTTACTGCACATCATACTTTATTTACCACATTATTGTAAACTGCTAAAAGTGTTGGTGTATTATCTACAACTGCACAAAAGAGAGGAAAACACAATCTTATAATACACTACAATTAAAATTGTATTTATCAGGAATTAAATTGTTGCATTGGCTGTCGGTTTAAGAAAGAGCAACTGCTCCAGAGATTATCTGTACAATCAGCCAGTTTAGAGACATCACTCCTGCCAGCACATCACATGAAGATGGAGGGCCACCACCTGTGTTTTTTTATTCTGCTTTTTAAGTTGCTGTTACAAACAGACAAAATAGCATTTAACTGTTTTTAAAAGAGACTTAGAGTACTTTAGGAGCATCAAATTTTAATTACAATCATTAATTTCAATCTTTGACAAGCATAGTAAAGATATCAAGATTATATTTTTACAAAAAAAATTTACATTATTTATGGTGATTTATGTACTAAAGTAGCTTTAACTGGGTTTTTAAATTCAGTCACATAAAAAGTTCACAACCTTCCATCAATAGCTCTCAGACTGCAGGGGTTAAAAATGGGCGTGTTCTTGGCCATTGTAACAACTGGCCAATCACAGCGTGGCTGATCAGTGTTTCTACTATCGATATGTATTGACTTTTCTTGCAGTGCCCGAACGCGCAGTGATCTCAGATAATTCAATCCTGCCATAATAATCATCAACAGCAGTGGTGTTCAAAGAACCAAATAAGCGAGATTATAATTAGCCAGATCTAAACTTCTCGGATGTCTCATTTGATCTCGGATGTATTAAGCGACGTACGAAGAACGGGCCCCTGCTTTGAATGAAGTTCCATTGTGAAAAATAAATAGACTACTTGCGGAGTGATATGCGGTCATTTATAACGGTGCCTTGCACCCCCCCCACACACAAAAAAAAATTGGATTTGCATGATTCACGAAAGCCTCATTTTCAGGTCGGAAAAGCCGGAATTCCGGATTTATCCGGAAGAATCACACCCCTGTAATAAAATACAGTACACATACACACATCTGTACTTCATAGGTTAACTTGATTGAAAATGCAGGACTGTCTTACACAACAAAACATGAATATCGTCTGGAATGTTAAAAAAGTCAATTATGTGAAAGCAACACAGTAATATAGGGCGTGTAAAAGCTAAAGATCTGTGATTATTTAGTATTTTATGACTTTATGTGTGCCCAGCAAACACAGAACGTTCCCCTAACGTTAGTTTTTGGTTATTTTTTGGGAACCAAATAATAACTTACTGGGAACGTTCTTTTTAGGTTTTATTTTTGCAACCATAAAATAACGTTCCCATAACGTTGCAGGGTGGGTTATTTTTAAATAACTTAAAAATAACTTATACAGAACGTTATTTCTTGGTTATTTTTGGAACCATAACATAACATTCCCATAACGTTGCAGGGTGGTTATTTTTAAAATAACCTAAAAATAACTTATACAGAACGTTATTTTTGGGGTATTTTTTGGAACCATAAAATAACGTTCCCATAACGTTGTAATAACGTTAGGAGAACGTTAGTTTTAGGTTAGTTTAAAGTTTTTCTAACGTTTTCCTAACTTGTTCCAACGTTATAATAACGTTAAAAGAACGTTAGTTTTAGGTTAGTTCAACGTTTTTCTAATGTTTTCCTTATATTATTCTAACCTAAAACTAACATTCTCCTAACATTATTATAACGTTATCATAACGTTAGAATAACGTTAAACTAACCTAAAAATAACATTCTTTTCCGTAACCAAAAACAACCCTAAAAAAATAACGTTATGGAAACCAAAAAATAACGTTAGGGGAACGTTTTTAGAACCAAAAACTAACGTTAGGAAAACGTTTTTTGGAACCAAAAATTGTTAGCTGGGTGAATGCATAAACGTACCAATAGATTTGAAGCATCATAAACTTTGTTGACGCTGCTGTTTTTCTTCTGTCTGGTTTTCCATTCGTGTGAAAGATGTTTCTTTCTTGTTTCCAGCTTTTGTTTGTACGGCTGCTTGGCATGACAATATTGACAAGTTTTGCTTGCTACCCCAATTCTTTCCCCACAGATATGACATTCTTTTTGAGTTGGCATCTGGACATAAAAACAAATCATATTAATAATAAAAACACTCAATGCTGTGATATAAAGCGAGAAGAAAACATTATTTACACTCATACTAAAGAAGCACGGTCTCCCTTATGAAAATTAACTGAGATTTTACCACAAATAAAAAACCTGGTTACCACAAAATAACCATGGGCTTGTTATAGTAACCATAGATCTGAGCTTCTCTTCATTTTTGTAGTAAATTCATTTACTTTTTACACATCGCAATCAAAACACCAAACAATCATTGTTACTGTACTTTTACTTTAATAATACCATGGTTAACATTCGTCTATGCTAGAAAACAAAATAAAAACGGAAATTTCCAAACAAAAACTAAGACTAGCTTGCACTGCTTTAAAACCAAATAAAACGAAAAATAAATCATTATAAAACATTTTAAGCTTTCGTTTTAAATCCTTTTAAATCTCTCTCACCTCGTGTTTGTACAATGCAGCACAGATCTCTTTACACGCACTGCGCATGCGTATCTACGGCTGCTTCTTCCTGCATTTAAAGAGTGACTAATGCACGAGCCAATCGCGTTCGAGTGTAAGCTGTGACGAAGCGTTTGATTGGTTGAATGTACTGAACGAATACGCCCCTCATTGAACGAACCGTGTTTTGATTTTGAGAGAGAGAGAGAGAGAGAGAGAGACGGACCTCCTGAATGAAATCTATCAAATTATGTTCATAATTAATCAACAGGGAAGAAAAGTGGAGTTTGTATGGGTTCCCGCACACAAAGGTATTGAAGGGAATGAACAAGCTGACAAACTTGCAAAAGAGGCAATAAAAGAAGAGGAAATTCAAATAAATGTTCCACTCAGTAAGTCAGAGATAAAGGTAATAATCAAACAAAAAGTGAATGCAATGTGGCAGTCTGAATGGGATAAGGAGAGGAGGGGTAGACATTTATATAATTTGCAACAAGAAATATCAAGGAAAAAGACCAGTTACACAAATAGACAGGAGGAGGTTTGGTTTAACAGATTACGAATAGGGCACACTGGTTTAAATAGTAATGTATTTATTATAAAGAAACATCCATCTGGGAATTGTGAGGTTTGTGGAGAGAGTGAAGATGTGGAGCATGTCCTTTTAAGGTGTAGAAGGTTTAATGGGGAAAGAGAAATACTGAAAAGGACGGTTAATACAGCTAAGAAAGTATTCTCCTTGGAAACATTATTGGCAGAGCCCAGGTCAGGAAGCATAAACAGCGCTATAGTAGCATTCATTAAAAATACACAGTTAGCAAGTAGGATTTAGAATCAATTGTTTTTTTTTTTTGTTTTTTTTATTATTATCTTTTATTTTATTTTTTATTTTTTTATTCAGTTTCTTTAAAAACCCAAAATGAATTGCACCTCAGTCCAGCAGATGGCGGTAATACACTTTGATTGTAAACTGCCATAAAACTCAACAGAAGAAGAAGAAGAAGAAGAAGAAGAAGAAGAAGAGAGATCTGAACTGACTTAATGTTTCTATTATAGGGGTGTTTTTTCAGGACAAGAATTATCTTAAACCAGGACTCGGTTTTAATTTAATTATGAAATATAACTAGTTTTAACAAAAATTTCTTACTAAAAACATTACTTGTGTGTATTTTGAGGCAAAACAAAGAGCACTGATGTATTTTAAGATATGTCAGTGTAAGGTGTTTTCAGTTTGGACAGCTCTTATGTGTATATTTTAGTCTGGACTAATCTAATCCCTGTCCGGGAAACCACCTAATGTATATTGCTGCTTTATTCTATTATGTAACATTGTATTTAGCTTTTTGTTATTCTTTTATTTTATTTTTAGGCTACTATTTTACTTTAAATTTTGCACTATATACTTTGTTTAATTTTTTATTTGCAGTATTTGTACACAGCCCAGCTGTAAATGCTTTGTCAATACAAATATACAGTGTAGGAGCCAGTTGTTTGTGTTTATTTAACCTAATTTTAGTATTATTATTTAACTTTAATTAAATTGTATTTCTTTATTTCAATGTATTTATTTTTAACTTAAGTATCTGTGCTGATTTGAGTTTGTGCTCCCCCTGTAGGTAAAACGTTACCACCAAGCCAACAGGTGCTCTATAAATTAATGATGGATTACAGACCAATCAGAGAGTGGGGGAGCAAGCAGAAACAATCATTGACCGTGCTCACACACTAAAAGAATGATGATATTATTTGCTTTGTTTTCAAGTTTATTTTGCATGTTGTTGACAAATAAATATCAAGATCAGAACGAACATTAATGGAAACCAGTGTTGATTGAACATGAGTCAAGAGGAAGCTCGACTGTCTCAAAGCCTAAAAGTTTGCCAGAACATACAGTGTTTGTCATTTCAGTAAATTACATTGAAAAATGAAATTAAGAGAGTGAGCTCATTCATTAAAGCAGATGTGAAGCATAATGCACAATCCCATATTTATATTCTCAAATGTATCCTCATATTGAACATAATTCATGAATCTGTAAAAAATATAAACCAGTTAAAAGTGATGTTCTATGGACTTATTTTAATGATTCATTTAGACATTATGTATTAGTATTTTATCAAATATAGGTTAATATTTATTTCACCAACTCTTACAAAAATACACGATAGCATGTTTGAACGATTATTTCACTTCTCCAGGATTATGAATCAGAAAATCCCAAAACAAACAAAAATAATATTTACAGTATTTTATGTTAGAAGTCAGTAATGGGACACAACATCACCCCAAGCACCAGCTGAGAAGCAAGCTGTGCAACATTAAAGGGGAGGTTTTACAAGACTTTTTTAAGATGTAAAATAAATCTTTTGGTGTCTTCAGAGTATGTATGTAAAGTTTTAGCTCAACAGAAATACCCCACAGATTATTTATTATAACATGTTAAGATTTACACTTTGTTGGTGTGAGCAAAATATTTTGCTTTTTGTGTGTGTCCTTTAAAATGCAAATGAGCTGATCTCTGCAGTAAATTTCATTGCTGTGGTTGGATAGTGCAGATTAAGGGGTGGTTATATTAAAATAATATCCCCTTCTGACATCACAAGGGGAGCCAAATTTCAATTACGTATTTTTTTCTGCTTGCAGAGAATGGTTTACCAAAACTAAGTTACTGGGTTGATCTTTTTCAAATTTTCTAGGTTGATAGAAGCACTGGGGACCCAATTATAGCACTTAAACATGGAAAAGTCAGATTTTCATGAAATGTCTCCTTTAAAGCAAGGAAATCAGGGCCTCATTTACAAAACCCTTTTGTAGATTTCCTCCGTAAAGTCTGCGTATGCACATAAAGCAAATGTTGCATATTCACAAACATTTTCAGATTTATAAAAGCATACATACATCAGAAGCTGTAGAATCCCAGTCTGTGCTTATCTCTCTGTGTGCGTTTGTGTATCTCCACCTCATCTCCTCTCAGGGGCAAACACAGCTTAGTTTGACTATATATATAATGTCAACATCATGTCATTTACTGTGTGAAATGATGGTACAAAACACAAGATGAATATGAGATATGGACTATAAATGCTTTTTATGCTGTCAAAAATCTTCTTGTCTTGTTTCAAAATAAACATCAACTTTCTGTAAAAGTCAAACTGTATAAAATACTTTTTAAGGCGTTCAGAGATGAGTTATTCTCATTCTTTTCACTCACCAAATAGTATTTTTAATGGTTTCAAACAAACATGTATGCAGATTTGATTGTAAGGTGTTTAGGATGTTTCTATTTTATAATGGGAATTGTTTTCCTGTGTTATATAAACATAAAAAGATTAAATCAGTCGAAACATATTTAACATGCTAAGAAATTTATTTTTATACCATGGCATTAATGAATCTGGGATAACAATATAGACTGTTAGGTGATACGGTTTTCTTAATGAGATTATGACAGAAATTAAAACATGAAGTGCTCATCACATGCGTTTGAAATACCTGCAGATATCATGTAAAAATAACTTACAGTCACATATACTTTTGCTGATTTTTGAGAATATTAATATTTGATTGACTGACCCCCGGCATTAGTTATATGAAACAGTTCTCACTAATATAGAGCCAGGCGAAAATTAACTTGATAAAAGATGACTTCTAACATATAAACAACATCAAGATTTGATTGAAAAGTGAAAAGTTTTAACCCATGTGTTTATTTTACCATTACCATCACCCAAAGTAATAAGGAAACTGTTTAATTTATCTTATACTCAACTTTAACTTAATTAAAACTAGCAGAGGTGATAGTACTGAGTAAAGTTGACTAATTATGTAATTCAGAACAGATATTAGAAGTTAGTGCAGCATTGCTGTAGATCACCACAGAAAAAAGAAATACAATAGAGAAAATATACAGTATTATTTAATTATTTTCTGCTGCAGATGAAGTTGAGTTGTTGAGATCGAGGAAGGCTGATCCAGAGATGATCTCCTCCAGACTGAACTGCTCCAGCTCTGTGTTCAGTGTTGCAGTCCATCAGTTTTGTCCCGTTCCCTGGAGCCCAATTCTGATAACACACGGCCTCTCCTCGTATCCAGATCCAGAGGTTCATTTGGCAGTAATAGTGTAACCCCATCCACACGGCGTCAGTAGAGGACTGACGAATCACTTTAGTCACCATGAACTGAATCTCCTCTGAATCAACTGAAACCAGATCCACATGATTCTCTCTGCAGTATCTCAGAGCTTCAGACCAGCTCAGATTCATCTGGATCAATATCAGATTATCTGAACACACAACAAACACAAACTACACATCAGATCAAAACAAACATACACCACAAACACTGAACTGAGATCATTTTAATAAGGAAGAAACTTCTATCATCAAACACACATTGACTATAAGAACAGTGGATTTTGTAGTGGATTTAGGAAGACACTTTTAGCAAGTGACCCAAACCAGACTTAAGATATTCCAGCGTAAGATGCTTTAACTGAAATATTGCACATGCATTTTAGTCTGGGACTAGATCTAAGCCTTGCCTTGGAAACCCTGAGGGTGCTTTAATATTTGCTTTAAATGTCTGATCTGAACGCAAGTTTGACTGTTCCCTCTCAATAGGGGTTTTCACACTGCGCTTAACCCTGGGTTATCTTCATTCTAAACCCCGCTTTTAACCCTGGTTAAGGAGCGTTTCACACCTTTAATTATGAAACCCTGCTCCGGAGCAGGTTTAGCACAGCATTTGTGGTGTTAACCCCGCATTGCGGTGCCAAACGCATGCAGTGTGAAACGAAGCAGGGTTCGAATGTTATGACCCTAATTAAACACAGCTGAAGTAGCTAATCAAGGCTTGATAATTACAGACAGGTGTGTTGAAACTGGGTTGGAGACTCCTGACCCAGGGTTTAGGAATGCACAGTGTGAAACGTCAAATTATGAATATCCAGGGTTATCTCTTAACCCCTGGTTAAGTTTGAAAAGTGTGAAACATGAAAAAAATAACCCAGGATTCCGTTAACCCTGGGTTTAGAATAACCCAGGGTTAACAATTTCAGGTGTGAAAAGCCCTTATCTCTTCCCCTCCTGTACTCTCTTCACATCATATTATTTGACTCTGAACCACGGTACACTTGCATCATCAAACTGATGTTGCTAATCATCATCGGCTATGAATCAGAATGCATCTAATACCCCATAAAGATTTATTTAATACATCATGCTGCGTTGCTGTATGACAACATTTATGTTAAACTGTGCAGCAACCATAAACTTAAACATGTCTATGATTTCTACAAAATCACATTTATATGTATTAGTTCAATCTATGATGTAAGATAAATTAGGTGTATACTTACTGGGTGGTGGTGATGATGATGATGGTATGATACATTTATAAGACACATTCAGGTATTTGTAAGTTCCAGAACAGGGTTGAGAGAAAGGTGGAGCGTTCACATCAATAGAACAGCTCAGCTGCCCATCACATCTGTGAGAAAATGTAAGGGATTTTGTGTTGTGTTTTGTTTGTTTTTGTTATTAGGACTTTTATTTTGACACCCTGTTCTGTTCTGGCTTTTATTTTGATATCATGTCATGCCATGCTTCACATTCCACTTCCTGTTTGTTTCTATAAAACTGGCCCAAACTCAGATCACGGCGCGAAGTATTGTTAGCCTGTCTACTTACTACTTATTCAACCTGTTATCCTGTTCAGTGTCTGTCTGTTTTTGACCCGTGCCTGTTATTCTGGATTTTGACTGTTTGCTGCCTGCCCTGACCTCTTGCCTGTTTATTTGACTACTCTTTTGGATTGCCCTATTTGGATATGTTTGCCTGCCCTTTGTGGATTTTACAATTAAAACCTCTTTTGCACATGGATTCATCTCTCTCTTGCTTTATGTGAGCAACCCACATTACAGAAAAACAAACAATGAATACAAAGATGAACATCAGGGGCCCGTTTCAATAAGGAGGTTCAACCAACTCTGAGTTTAAACTTGAACTCTGAGTTGACTTACTCTGAGATAGGAAACTCGGAGTTTTCGGTTACAAAACAGCGGATCTCAGTTAGTTCAATCAACTCTGAGTTAAGCGCGTGCACAGACACAATGAAAAGCCATCATCAATGGATCTCAGATATTACGATTCACCATGGAAACAGCACGTGACAAAGAGGTATTAATACTTTATACTACTAAAACTGAAAGTGTTACTGCAAGTGTACAGCAACTACGAGCATATATTTTAAAGAAAAGAATTGTTTTTGGAAATTGCTATAGTAAATGCGTACATTTAATTTTTCATCACGGTATAAATATCAGAAGTTAATAAACTGAGGACTGTACGTTATTATATTCATTTTCATGCAGATGCAATCCCATGGACAAAAATATGACAGCAACTCAACTAAAAATGAAATTAAGCATAATACGTTGGCATATAAGGCTACGAACTTTACAAATGTTTGTTATGAATAAAACAGAAATTCGCTGAGCTGGGATTTGAACTCAGATCACCGAACTCAAAATCCTCTCGCAACATAAATCTAACTTTCTACAAATGAATGCAACATCATCATCTGCAGGATTCTCTATAAAAGTACATGACATTTTAGTCACTAAGCCGATCTATGCACCTAAGTATATCATATTAGCTTTACAATTTAGCTTTTTCAATTTACTGTTTTAATTTTTTAGTTGAAAGTTTAGTGTATATATAAAATAATAATATATAAAAATATAAAGTAGTAAGTTAAAATGGTTTGCACTGGCAATTTAATTATAATTTAAAGACAGCTAAAAACATATTTTACAGTGTACATAATAAAAATGTGCACAATGAATGAATGTACTAAAGCAACTAACAATATTAAACACAGCTTCTCCTTTAAAAATGGGGAGGAGACTGCCATAAACTCTGAGTTTACAGGATAAAACCTGCTCCCGACCAGGTTAGGTTCAGAGAGTAAGTTACTCCGGAAACAGACTCTGAGTATAAGTTACCTCTCCTTCTGAAACAGGCTTGATTTACCCCGCTGTCTCAGGTTTAACCTACCTTCCTTTTTGAAACAGAAAACTCGGACTTCCGTTTTAGAGAGGATGTGACAAGTCGCATAGCTTAAGCTCTCTGCCGAATTTAATCTAAACATATACGCTAAACCCAAATATAAAGAAAAAAAACGCGGTGAAAGATGTCGAAACAGTCAAAGAACTCGGGCTCGGGTAAATCTTCGACAAGTAAGCAATCTAAAATAACAGATTGTGCCTTCCCCGGAATCGCGGCGGCCCAAGCTAACGCTGCTAAACTAACGAGGTCAGAGATTGATGACGCCCGAACAGACAACGCACTCGAAAGGGTGATTGAAAAGCTGGACGACGTGTGACGTAGTGTGGAGGGATGGAGAGCTGAAATAAGGGCCGAAATTGTAGCCTTGAGGACTGACCTGGGAGGAATAGAGAGACGTATCCAGACCGCAGAACCCGCATCAGCGATACAGAAGACGAACTTTCCGAGTTGAGGGAACTAAAGGCCCTGAAAGCAGAAGTGGCTCAGATACGCGAGGAAAATGCTCAGTTGTGGGCCGAAAATGCGACTATAAAAAGAAAACTTATCGATCTCGAATCACGGGGACGCAGAAAAAATCTCAGACTCATGGGAATCCCGGAGGGAGTGGAACCAGTAGAGGTAGAGGGCTTCCTCGAATCGCTGATCCGGGAGCTGTTGGAGGTGCCCCAGCTGACGATAGAACGCGCACACAGGCTTGGCGCAAGGAGAGGTGACGTGGATCCCCCGCGCGGTATCATAATGAGATTCCTGAATTATCAGGACAAGGAACGAGTCATACGCGCAGCCAGGCTTAAGAAAAACATCCAGTATAAAGGGAAGAAGATCTATTTTGCCCAGGATTTACCGTACCCCATACGTCAACAGCGAGCAGAATTCCAGCAGGCATGCGAGGAATTCAGAAAGAGGAAGCTAAGGCATGGTTTCGCCTTCCCCGCAACATTGCTGTTGACATATGAAGGAAAGAAATACGTGTTTAAATCACCAACAGAAACGGAAAGTCTCTTAAAAAAAATGCAACAAAGCAACGCGAAGGATTAGGCAAATGGACTAACTCCCTTACCAAACTATGCGTTTAACAGGTATATATGGATTATATACAAATAATGAAGGGTTTGGACTCAAGGTAATTTAAAACTTTACCAATGAAGGCAGCAGAGTACAGAGGCATATTTTTGTTGTTATGGATTGGACGGCAACTAGAAGTCCGGGTATGGAGGGCTTTCGTTTAGAGATGGCTCCGCCTCCAAGTTTTGATCTCTTAATTGATCAAGTTTTGGAATCGTCACATGTTTTTTGTACGAATCCTTTTTTTTTGCGGATTTTCTTTTTCTATGTTATTATTTGTTGTTCATGTTCTAATGTATACTGTTTGACCAGAGAGTTTACCATACTAGTGTTCCAATGGTGGTTAATTCAAAACAAGGGAAACAATGGCATCTGATAAGTTATTAGTAGCCTCCTTTAATGTTAACGGCATATTAAACCCAATCAAACAGTCAAGAATACTAACGAAAATGAGGAAAGAAAAAATAGACATCATTTACTTGCAAGAAACACATTTAAATGAATCAGAACACCAAAAACTAATTAGGCATGGTTATAATAAACTATATTTTTCCTCATTTAAGGGTAAACATAAGAGGGGAGTTGCAATATTGATTTCAAGCCGAATAACTTTCGAACAGAGCTTTGAGTATAAAGATAAAGAAGGCAGATTAGTACTTGTTAAGGGGGCTATTAACGGAGAGATCTTCACCTTTCTAAATGTATATGCCCCACCACAGAGCGACCTCAATCTCTATACTCATATTATGGATCTGATTGTAAACCATTCAGAGGGAACCCTTATCTGTGGCGGAGACTGGAATCTTCATCTCCAGCCTAAACTGGACGTTTCAAATTCAAAAACCTTAGAAAAAACGATAAGCAACAAATTTTTCAAATTGATAAAAAACATAGGATTGATTGATATATGGAGATAGATGAACCCCAATACACGCCAATACACCCACTTTTCTAACCCGCATACAATATATACCAGAATAGATTACTTTTTTGTTTTCAACAATGACAGATCGAAATTTGTGGAGGTGAACATAGGCACAATAGACCTAAGTGACCATGCCCCCATCTACCTTACTATGGACCTGGAGAAAAAACGTAAAAATACTCTCTGGCGGTTCAATGCCAGTCTGCTTAATGACCCCCTGATGAAGGAAAAGCTATCAGATGACGTTTAAATTTATTTAGAGAAAAATGATAATGGTGAAACTTCCCCAACCATTCTTTGGGATGCTGCTTAGGCAGTTCTGAGGGGGAAAAATATCGCCATAGCCTCATTAAGGAAGAAACAAAGACAAAAAAAACTGAATGATTTGCAAGACAGACTAAAACAGTTAGAGATCAATCATGCAAAGAATAGAAATCCCCAATTGTTACAGGAAATTAAAAAGATAAGAGAAGACATTAATGAGCTGACCACACATGAAATAACCAAGAAAATGCTATTTATTAAACAAAGATATTATGAATCTGGATCATGAAATTTTAATAAAACAAGACCAAATCCAATCAACATTTGAATCTTTCTATAAAATCTTTTCTCTAAAATCTCAATAGATAAGGAAGATGAAATAGAATCTTTTTTGGAAAACCTAAACCTACCAGTTATGACAAACGAACAGAATAAAAAATTAAAGTCGGAAATTACTGCTCTGGAAATACAGAATGCAATTAAAAGACTGAAAAACAATAAGTCTCCAGGGAGTGACGGATTCACCTCTGAATGGTATAAAGCAGTGGTTCCCAAATCCAGTCCTCGGGACCCCCCTCCCAGCATGTTTTAGATGTCTCCTTATATGAAACACCTGATTCCACTAATCAGGCTCCTTCCAGCCGCGTGATTTTTTTCCCAAACCAGTTTAGATAGGAGTTTTACTTAAACATGAGCTCAGGGGCAGAAAGAAATTTGATTGGTTCACAAAAATGACCAATGAAATTCCTCAACCGGAGCCTTCAAGGCAGCTTCTGCAGTGAAGCAGTTCGAGCTCACCGTTGGTCAGGTGAGTAGCGCAGATGGTTAGATAGGAATGTGACTGGTTTTGAATTAGTGATGGGATTTATGGCTCTTTCAGGGGATCCGGATCTTGGCGATCCGTTCCTTTCAAAGAGCCGTTCAAAAGAACGGCTCATTTGGCTCTTTTTAAATATTTAGTCAGTTTTAAGAAGCCAGCTTGGGGGCATCTCAGTTTATCCTGTAAAACTGTAAATAATCACTGGGAGGAATGATGAGGTTAGATTTGTAGTCAAATCATTAAAATTCAGATATCACACACCAATATCTGAGTTTGAATTATTCTGAAATAGTGATCATTACCTCATTTGTCGTGTGTAGACTATATTCCATAGGGTTTCACAACATTAGACAGTGACATCACTATTTTGGATTTATCTTTAGTACAAAGTGTAAAGCTACGTTGTCTTATGTTATTCATACAATACCTGCTCACAAATAAATATCAAAACAAAGCCTGCTGCAATGAATTTCTGTGCAAAATAGCTTTTACTACAAACACTTCCACAATTTAGAATAAATAAAATGGAAATGTCTACATACAGTCCAATATTACTACTATTACTAATGTAAACTTTGCAAATAGGACATCAGCCCCTTCAAGTCTTAAATGAACAACCCCTCCGCTGGGTGCGCCCCTCCCCCTATAACTGTTCTGTCTCGCGGAGGAGCTAATTTGTGTGCATCTGTGTGAAACACGCATAGGAAAAAAGAACGACAGAAAGAACGGCTCCCCTCCAGCCGCGACTCGGCTCCCATCGTTCATGTTTGTGAGCCGTTCAAAAGAATCGGTTCGTTCGCGAACGTCACAACTCTATTTTGAATTCAGCTCGAAATGTTTCGAGCGTTTAAGTTACGTGTTTCCACGTTTTCACGTGTCCGTGGCACGACCTTCATTTTCGTATCAGATTCACGTGTTGAATACTCAATTTTTTTCCTTTTTTCAAACCATTGTCGATTGGGATTGGGGTTAGATTTGTGGGTTTTTTAATTTTAAACTGTTTTCGCGTGAAGATGAAGTTGGGTCTGGGTTAGAATGGCAGTGGTTTATACGTCAGAAATTTAAACTATTTTCACTTGATGTTGGGGTTAGAGTTGGGTTTGGATTAGGATGTCATTTTTTGTAACAAAGTTACTAACCCCAATCCCAAGAGACAATGGTAAGAAAATAAGATAAACAATTGAGTAACTAACACGTGAAACTGGCACGAAAATGAAGGTCGTGCCACGGACACGTGAAAACGTGGAAACACGTAACTTAAACGCTCGAAACATTTCGAGCTGAATTCAAAACCAGTCACATTCCTATCTAACCATCTGCGCTACTCACCTGACCAACGGTGAGCTCGAACTGCTTCACTGCAGAAGCTGCCTTGAAGGCTCCGGTTGAGGAATTTCATTGGTCATTTTTGTGAACCAATCAAATTTCTTTCTGCCCCTGAGCTCATGTTTAAGTAAAACTCCTATCTAAACTGGTTTGGGAAAAAAATCACGCGGCTGGAAGGAGCCTGATTAGTGGAATCAGGTGTTTCATATAAGGAGACATCTAAAACATGCTGGGAGGGGGGTCCCGAGGACTGGATTTGGGAACCACTGGTATAAAGCATTGAAAGAAACACTTACTCCCCTGCTTTTAACAACTTTTAATTGGGTCCTTAAACATGCTCAGATCCCCCCAAGTTGGAAAGAAGCTATTGTTTCTTTAATACCTAAGGAAGGGAAAGATAGGCTCGAATGCGCATCTTATAGACCAATTTCGATTCTGAACGTGGATTACCGTATATACACCTCAATTATGTCCAAAAGAATGGAACAAATACTTCCAAATTTAATTCACAATGATCAAACTGGGTTTATTAATAATAGACAGACTCAGGACAACATAAGACGATCCTTACACATAATGCATTATGTACAAAAACACCAAATTGAAGCGGTAATAATTAGTCTAGACGCGGAGAAAGCCTTTGATTCGGTTAATTGGCTCTATCTATTCAAAGTACTAAGCAAGTTCCAAATAGATGACCAAATAATTAGAAATATAGGGGCTCTCTACGACGGCCCAACCTCAAGACTCAAAATTAACGGCCACTTAACAGATCCAATGACCCTGGAAAGAGGGGTGAGACAGGGCTGCGCCTGGTCCCCCCTCCTATTTGCCTTGTACCTGGAACCATTGGCCCAATACATTAGACAATCAAGCACTATCAATGGTGTTGCAATAAATGGGACCGAACACAAAATTGCATGTTACGCAGATGATGTCCTATTGTTCTTGACAAAACCAGAGATTTCAATACCTAACTTGATGCATTTCCTCAAAGATATTGGTCCAATGTCGGGATACAAACTGAACATCCAGAAGACTGAAATTCTTTCATACTGGAGCCCCCCATTGTTTTTTAGCAATACTTACCCATTTAAATGGCAAACAGAATCTCTCAAATATTTAGGTGTAATTCTCCATAAAGACTTATCAACAATTTTGGAAAAAAATTATACCCCTCTTTTTTCCAATATAAAGAAGGACCTTGAAAAATGGAATCTTATTCACATATCTAAGCCTAAGCCAAAGAATTGAAACAATTAAAATGAACGTTTTGCCCAGATTCCTCTACTTATTTCAGACTCTCACAGTTCCTATTCCCACCCGCCTAATTGACGAGTGGAATAAAGCAATCTCAAGATTTATATGGCAAGGCAAAAAACCTCGCATCCGAAAAGATAAAGGTGGATGGGGTCTACCTTGTCTGAAAGATTACTTTATCTCAGCCCAAATCAGAACATTGCTGTATTGGTGTGACTCAAAATATGATGCCCAGTGGAAAAATATTGAATGTAATGTTTTACCAGAGGTCCCTGTTCAGGCCTTAATGGCTGATGATAAACGGTTGAATCAACTGGAAAAAATTGAAAATCCATGGGTAATATCAGTACTTACAACTTGGAAAGAGCCAACCCAGTCTCACCCCATGGCGTCAATATTTGACGACACTTGACCATGCGTCAATATGCGGAGGGTATACCTTTCGCGTCATTTTTTGACGAACTGGGGACTTCAATACTATTACGTCCGTTGCATTCTCTTTCCTATTTCCTTACCATTTTCGCGTCGGTTTAGGGTTAGATTTACATAATGACATCCCTACCCAAACCTAACTCTAACCCCAATGCCAGGTGACAACTGTTTAATTTCGCGTACCTAACTCTAACCCCAACGCCAGGTGACAACTGTTTAATTTCGCGTACACTGTTTAATTTTGCGTAATCTAACCCTAAACCGACGCGAAAATGGTAAGAAAATAGGAAAGAGAATGCAACGGACGTAATAGTATTAAGGCCCCAGTTCGTCAAAAAATGACGCGAAAGGTATACCCTCCGCGTCAACATATTGACGCATGGTCAAGTGTCGTCAAATATTGACGCCATGGGGTGAGACTGTGTTACAAGAGCTGATCAAGACATACAAACTGAACAAAGATGTTAAAATCTTAAGTTGGTTGGCTTACGACCAAGGTTTTGTACCAAATAGAACTGACCAGAGATTTAAGGTCTGGGTTAAAAAGGGAATAAAGATTTTCTACCAAGTAGCAAAAGAAAACCAAATGAAAAGCTTTGAAGAGTTGAGGAAATCTTTTGGCTTGGAAAATCAGGATTTTTATAGGTATCTACAGGCAAGAAGTTATTATAATAAAGAAATTAACCAACAGGTTGACCATTATAACCCTCTGATCGAAATCTTTATTAAGGCATATAAATCAGAACTTTCAAGGGGAATAATATCAAAAATATACAAATGCCTTAAAGCAACACTATGTAGTTTTTTTACCTTTAAATAATGTCTCTAAAGTTATTTCAGAGATAGAACAACTTTTAACTGGACAAATTGTACTGTTGCTGCAACCTGAGCAGCCTCCTAGCTGCTACAAGCACACTCTGAAAGTGGCGGTGGAGGGTAGGAAACACAGCCCCGCCCCTCCCCCTGCCTGCAGAAGAGTGTCTGATACCAGGCACTGTTGCGCTTTTCAACCACATGGGGGAGCTGTAAGTCATTTTTACATCGAAACTACATAGTGTTGCTTTAACAACTTGGGAAACTACTCGACTCATTATATTAAAAATAAATGGGAAAGAGAAGGTAATTTCACTTTGACTGAAGCGGAATGGAAGAGTATATGTACAGTACAGTGGAGAACCACAAATTCACATGTATGGAAAGAATTTTGCTGGAAAAATGTATCTCGGTTCTTTATAACACCTTCCCAAAGCGCTCATTTTTCACAAGGAAATGCAGAGTGTTGGAGAAAATGTGGTTATCAGGAGGCGCATCACTACCATGTGTTCTGGGACTGTTTGGTGATCCAAAAATACTGGTCCGAAATCAACAAAGTATTACAAACTGTATTTGATGTCCCCATTCTGATGGATATCAGAACTATGTACCTGGGTATTAAAACTTCTGACATGAACACCGTCAATGGTTATCTTTGGACTATACTCCTGGCCGCAGGTAAAAAGGCAATTACAAATAAATGGATGACTCAAGCGGCTCCGACAATCAGGGAATGGATAGACCTTATTATGGACATAAGAAAAATGGAAAAAATCACATTAGGCCTACATCTACAATTGGACAAGTTTGAGAAACACTGGAACAAATGGGACACTTATTTTGATTTACATTTGTCTTCATTATCTTAAGAGGAATTGTTTTTTTTTTATTTTACTCTCTGGTCATGTTTTGTCTTGTTTTGTTTAGAAAAAAAAAGAAAAAGAAAAAAAAAAAGAAAAAAAAGACACAGAACACTCAGAGTTTCCCTCATTTCAGGGTTAACAAACTCAGAGTTGTCACTTAACCACCTTTCTGAAACGGGCCCCAGATGAATATAAAAAAATGATGATTTGAATATCTCTATAAATGTAATGATGTGAACTCTTCTTACTGTTTGATCAGCACACTTAGGGTTGAGTTCAGACTGCAGTGAACATTTGAGATGTCATTAGATGGTTTTCCATTGGAGCAGGTTGTGTTGTCTGTACGCCCAAAATTGGCTGAAATCACTTTAATGTTTCCCTCATCTGTTGATAAAATAACATTAACTAGAGATGTATTATTCATATTTATTTAAATTACATCAGTGAATATTTATTTTATCATTATGTTGAAAGGTCTTAAACCACTGAACAGCATGAAAATTAAATGAACTCACCACAGCTGAGACGGGCAGTGTAATCTTCACAGGTAACTAGTGTCTCCAGATCTAGAGTCAGAGATGAGTAATGAGTTAGTTATGGTGTAGTGATGTTAACTTTTATTAGCTGAACACCTGGAGTTAGAGTACACATCTAAAGACACTTCTGATATTCACAGCTCCTGTCCAGTTCTTCTGTTTAAATTAATCTTCATCAGACACGTATTACCAGTTAACTACTAGAGTTCATTTGTAAATGAATACAGGACAGATTAATATGATGATGTTTACAGACACTGTTTGATCAAATCACACTACATGCACTGATTGAATGTTATGTTGATGTGTTTTTAATTCAGGTGTGATGACACTTACTGTATAAATCACACATGGATCACACATATACATCAACACAACATTCATTCAGTGCGCAGACACATGTAGACAAAACCTCATTCTTAATTTTGCTTAGAAAATCAACGAGTAATAGTCACAAATGAAGTAATAAGAGGTGATGTTCAAGTGGTGGGGTGTGGAGAATAGATAACCTGGCGTGTGAAGGATAGATAATCCGGCTCTAATGTTGACTCATTGTTTCCTTTACCGAGAAAATAAACACTTCTTTAAAACTGTGAAGCACTTTCACTCAACAGTAACGGTGCATACAATTTTTTTTTATAGTACATTACTGTAACTAGGGTTAAATTCAATATCTAGAGTTAGATTTCACTTATAAGTCATCATTAAATCTGTGGTGGACTTGAAATTAAGTTCTAAATGGAGGTTTGGGAGGAGTCTAAACATTTAGTGCTGTCAATCACTTTGAGAGCTTATATAACTGAGTCAGTTTCCACTCCTTCCCAGTGACGGCATCCCTCCTCCTCCCCAATCTCATCCTTCATTCGCCCTTTTCCTCTCTCAACACACTTCTACTATAGGGGTTGAGCTGAGTGGCAGGTTCGAGCTCCCTTCAAGGATAGCAAGCCAAGTTTATTTACTGTTATTTATGGGGTCAGTGCCCGGTTGCATGAAACTCCTTAAGTGAGGGTTTCCCTGAGGGAGAAAAAATCCCTGAGGTAAGGGATTTATTTAAGAGCGTTGCAACAAAGGTCTTAACTGTCACCCTTACCTAAGTGTTGATCATAAGTATTTTACGATAGTCTCTGCCAAAACACGGCAGCGGAGAAGCAGTTGCTACGGTTACAAAATCTCACAGCGTAAACAAATCAACGCACGCAGCTCAACAGACGGCGAATTTGTGTACAATGAAACATCGCAAATAACAGACTTTAAAGTGCCGCATGCATGAATACTCAAAGTAATTCAAACTGGAAACACTTTATTTTGACGGACGATCAAACCGCCATTCTTCTGATAAATGCGCATCACTTTTCTCTAGGGATTATTTCGATTGTTAGAAATGCGCGTTTGTGCTTCATTTTCTTAAAAGAAACATAAAATCAGCCATCGCGTGTGACGTTAAGGGACCTGTTTTAGTCCCTTAAGTTTTTAAGGGAAAATGGGACTTAAGGACTTTGTAGCAACGCATAGCAGAACTTAAGGTAATACTTTAGCATTCAAGGGTAAATACTTATTGACAGCCTTAAGGTTCACTTAAGGGTTTTTCTTGCAACCCATTTTTTATTAAGGGTACCCTTAACCTTATATTTAAGGGATTTCTTAGCTTAAGGACTTTCATGCAACCGGGCACAGATTTGTTTCGTATTTCTGAATAAATATACTATGATCCACAAATAAATATAGAGAGTTTCATAAATATTTTTTAAATCCACAAATGCACAATAAGGGAACCATAAATATATGTTAGACATTTCATAAAAAGGAAGGAAATTCACAAATAAATAAAATGGGATTTGCAAATGAATTTTTTTTTATAAATATATATTTTTATTTTATTTATATGTGAATGGCTTCCTGCGCATTTGTGGATCGCTTTCTGTGCATTTGTGGATTTGAAACATTTCTAACGTCAAGACGTGCACAAGAATCCACAAATAGGTGGACTCCGCCCACCGTCTACTCCAGCCAATCAGACAACAAGCACATTGTGCTGACCAATCGTGGCACGATCTCCCTTTAACCAATCACAGAGTCTTTTCTAGAAACATTGTGCAAAAGACCCAGACGGAGGAGGACTTTTATTATGACAGCGAGTATCGCTCACTCAAAGCAATGGCGGAAGAGCGCTAGCTTTGTACAAGTGTCTCGCTGTGTGAGGCATGAATCGTGTTGTTGTGGAGACAATAGCACCAGATTGTTACGCGGTGTGTTCATGTGCGTCATTAAAGTGAGTACAGTTAGGTTTGCATGTTAAAATTTCCGTTATTAATAGCGCTAACATGTTATTAGCTAAACTGTGAATCTACTACGCTGTAACGTTATATAAATCACTTTCTTTTGCTGTTCATCAATGTGTTTATCCTGTAATAATGTCAGTTATATTACATACGTTGTGTAAACACTGCTAATGGTGTAAAATGTGTCATTTGAGACACGTCTGTTTATGTTATTTTGATGATGTATGAGGGGAGAAGCTGTAGCTAATTTGTCAATGTTATGTATGTTTATTAGCATTAGTGTTACTTTGGGAATCCTGTTGTAATCTGTTGCAGGAAAACCACATCTACACCTGCCTATGATCTGGCTAAGCTCTCAAATATAGCCAGGCACTCATGCATCTCCATTCACATGCCATGCAACCAAGCTCATAAATACAGCTCTGGCCTATCTCTCTTAAAGAGCACCAATTATGCTAATAAATTAGCATGTTAGCACGTTATTGTAATATCCCATAGTACATACATGTTATTAAAACTTAAAACTAATGCACTGTGAGTCTTATAAATTGCTTACATACCTCACCGGTTTCTGCATGTCTGGAAAACGCTCGGATTTAGTTCCTGTCTCCGCCTCCCAAAATGTCTAGTGTATTCGGATTGGTCAGATGACTACTCAACTGTTATTGGTCAACTGGGTTCGGCGTGTGTTTGAAAGGTTACGCCCCTGACTACGCGTGGGTTTTCCGGTTCTGACTGAGAGTCACAGGCAACGTAAACAAGCGCTATATTTCTCTATAAACGATGGTGTCTGTACTGCCTTACCACTTCAAGCTCGATCCAGAGAGTTCAAACTGCCGTTACGATATAAACGATCTCCGTCAATGAACGTGATTGGATTTAACTTTTTTAGGTGTCCTTAGCTCTGCCAGAATGCTAAACGAAGACGAAAATGTGTTGCAAAGACATCCAAAAGGTAATTATAACGTACTACATTACTTTGCAAACTATATGGAAACACCAAATGTAGCACATAGAAAGTATTTTTTGAAATGATTATAAAACTATTTCACTTATTAACATTATTTTACTATAGTAAACTTTATTATAAAAGCCTGCTTACATACTATATTACTGTGCAAACTATATGGAAACACCAAATGTAGCACATAGTTTTATAATAATTTCAACAAATACTTTCTATTTCATTTGTTAACATTATTTTACTATAGTAAACTTTATTATAAAAGACTGTTACATACTATATCACTGTGCAAACTATATGGAAACACCAAATGTAGCACAAAGAAAGTATTAATTGAAATGAATGTTCTACATTATTTCACTATGGTAAAGTTTATTATGAAAAACTGCTTACTTATAAGTGCTATGTTTTTACTTATTAGGTTTTAAGGAGAATGCAACAGGTTCCAGGGCCTCTTACCTGCGTGATTCATCATCCAGGTTTTGCACAAATTGTCTAAATCCCTACACACAGAACATTTATTGTACCGACTATAAGCCTTTGAGGTGCAGGACTAGAGTAAGTTTTATTACATTTTTAAACCAATAACACTAAAGTATCATTATAGTAACAAAGTACCCAAAAGAACAAAAGATGTAACTTTAAAGAAAATATAATAGTCAGTCAAAAGTTTGTTTTATTTATTACAAATATATATTTAAATGTTAAACAATATACAAATAAACATACTTTAGTAACCATATTGTGCTCTTGTTTCAAAAATTGTTCAATTCATTTCTTACAGCTATCTATTCAGATAAATGGCATATCAAAGCTTTGTCAGCTGGTGCTATTTAAGACGACACTAAAAGGTTATCATCCTGTCCTGTGTTGTTCTCCAGATACGCTTGGAGCTTCCTGATCAGATCGGTCACAATTTTGGCTTTCGACGACCCCTGCACTGAAGATGGCATGCAATCACGTCCTCCTTTGAAGGTCTCTCAAACTGTGATGCCAGGTCCATTGGAATCGGGGTTTCCTTCAGCTTATCTTCAAATACCTCATCAAACACAAGCCTGATCACATCCTCCACATAACTGTAGAAATATTGCAGTCAATAAATCTTTTGTTTTGATCATTTATTTCCCTGCTTCATACATTAAGTTTTTAATTATGAATGTATTTGAAATAAAACATTACTGCTTACGGTATGTCACTTGTGTGTTTTGGGAACATAGCCTTGTACTTTCCCTCTCCTGCTTTTGTTACGGCTTGGTGACATTGTAATGGATGGCTGCAAGGTACAAATACCTGTAAAATATAAACAAGCAATTAATTTATTGTAAAAGTAAATACTACTTTATTTAACAAAGTTACTAAAATACTTAAATACCTGCACAGCATTCCAATAAATGAGAAAATCAAAAATTTTTTGCTGCAAATCTGAAATCTCAGGCTACAGACGGCAAAGGCATCCACTGATGATGGTGATGGAAACATTGTGAAACGATGCTACTGCCTGGGTTCCTATTATTATGCAGAGAAAAAAAACTTAGTCATCATCAGTTATACATCTAAGACTGGTAGTGGTATCACTAGCTAAATACATCATGTGTGTTACACACCTTTGCTCCTCATATGCCAGTCTGACTCCTTGTACTGTGTGTAATGATGTTGCATGTTTGCATACAGTGTAGAAGGATGTGTACAGCTGCGAATCTAGGATATAGACAAATAAAACAAACATGTATTCAGTCAAAAAGACATATTATAACAATAGAGTACCATGACTATAAATCGTTAGACTATTCATTAAAACGTAAATGTATTACATATTACGTGGCCCAACATTAGCAACACACATTACGTGTTTACTTCGTTTCAAAATCTAAGAAAGCTTCAAGTAAATACAACAGTAAAATACATATAACTTTAAACAAATCATCTGTACTTAGAGTTTCTTGAGTTTGATCATGAGAACAAATTTTACCGGTAACAGTTTAACGTTAGCTGGCATTTGTATTTATCTTAGCAACTTAGCAAGTTTGTAAACATGTCTAAACCAACATCGATAAAAAAAACGATAGTCTGCATAATTCAACATACACGTGTGTAAATATGGTACGTTGTTTATGAAATACAGTATTACAACACAAGACAATTAGCTTGCAAGCTTAGCTCTACACGCACATTATGTTAATCTCCGGTTACCGGTTACGTAATGTACAGTAAAAAGCAAATAATAAATGTGAATACTTACAGCCTGTGATCCAGAAGTGCACAGTAATCCAACTTTCAAGAGGAGACGTCGCGCAAATCCAGCTTCGGTTCATGAGAAGCAGTTATTGTGAAAACTCCGTGAACAACTTCTGACTGGATTTTTCCGGAACCGTATTAAACATGATGTCCTCTGTGTAAGTCCATAAAGTGCTATTTTGCCCTCGCATCTAAAGAGACAGCGTCTACTCGAGAGATTTAATCGCTTAAACAATGAAACAAGAGTTTGCAAACAGAGTCAAAGCAGGGACTCCCAACCTCCGCCATTTTAGCTCTCCTCTGACTCGGCGCTCCCCACCCCACCCTCGTCTTTGAGGGCGTACCCAAGCAAAGCAGAGAGGGCTGAACTATGATAATGTTGGTCTTATCTACGTCACTAATCCCAGGAAGTAAACTGTTGCCTACAATCCGAGTGTTTTTTGTAGTCCTCGAACGTTAGAGACGATAACTCGCGTCATCGTTTTCTTTGAGGTATGTACTTTTTGAATATCGTTAGCATGTACTAATGCACACTTACACACAAAAGGATGTTTAAAAACGTGTATCCCATAATAGGTGCTCTTTAAAGGAGCATACCCTCATCCTGTGCAGAGCTTCATTAAAGGACTTCTACCAATATTCACTATTACCTTCATCAACGACTGCTCTGCTATCCAAGTTGTGCCTCTCATTCAGAGTTCTGTGCTGTGTGTGCTACCCTTATAAATACTGAATGCTGGATCTCTCCTATCTAATGTATGTTCTCTTGTGTGCCTAATAAACAGCTCAAGTTGGTTCAACGCTTTCTATTGTGTTCTGACAGACACCCTGGTACACTGCTATATTCATTCGTAACTAGCCCCCTACACTTCAGAGTAGTCTTCGCTACCATTATAGTTCTGTAGTGACATTTGCTTACAGATAGTTTGTATCTAACGTGGTACATTTTATTATGACATGACAAAACAAATGTGTTTTACCTCGTCTCCTACTACAGAACTGATCATTTAATTACACATTATACATTATGGTATCTTTTAAATGAACAAGAAATTTCTGTGGTGTCTACATCTTAATGTCAAGAAGGTTTAATATGTCAAAGCTGTTAGATAGTCTTACAGTGTTGTTTTTATTTTCCCTTTATGCTCTGAACAAGCTTATGCTCTTACTTAAAATTCATAGAAGTAAGATGGATTTTTACACAAGTATGCAATAAAACAACTGGTATGTTATTTGTTTTTTATTGTGTGTGTGTTTTTTAGGGGTGGGGGTGCATTCAGCTGATAGATGTTTGCCTAAAAGGGATATGACAGACGCTACATATCATTTCATGTGATTTTTATATGTTTTACGACTTGCATCTTTACTTGACCAGGTGTTACAGACGATCAACAAAATGCCCTCTGGAAGGTCCTGAGTGGGGAATTCTCTGAAGTAAAGGATGAATTTGTGTTCATATTTCAAGTTCAAGAGGATATTGATTTTTTTTGTCATACTGTGTTAATGAACAAGGCCTGAAGGTCAATGCCATGTTTCTCAATCAGCAATTGCAGTAGACAGGAGTGAATGAATGAAATGTGTAATGAACTCATTTATTTATGAATCAATAATTTGAAGGAATAAATAAATAAGCTAATCCTTTGTGTAAGCTTAGATGCAGACATTTGTTAGAGTGTGCTGAAATAAGTAGTACAGATTTATATAGAACACAATATCTTAAGTAAATTAAATATTAAATGTAAACACACACACACACACACACACACACACACACACACACACACACACACACACACACACACACACACACACACACACACACACACACACACACACACACACACACACACACACACACACACACACACACACACACACACACACACACACACACACACACACACACACACACACACACACACACACACACACACACACACACACACACACACACACACACACACACACACACACACACACACACACACACACACACACACACACACACACACACACACACACACACACACACACACACACACACACACACACACACACACACACACACACACACACACACACACACACACACACACACACACACACACCTACCTGTAATTTCTAAATGGGGTGTAAATTTGTTTTTAAGTTAAGCCAAGCCAGATTTATTTATATAGTGTTTTTATTACAAAGTTGCACTGCTTCAAAAACCAGGGAAATTACTAAATTAATAGTAAATATATAATGGGTTATATATAGTATTATTCCAAACTATAGATTATAATCTAATAAAACAGTATTTTGTTCTTCAACTATTGATAATTTAGTCAAATAATATTAATAATCAGGAACAGACCAAACTATACAAGCCTTTCCAATTTCCACCTCACATTAAAATGGAACCTTAAAAGGATTAAAATTACCCGAGAACAGGAGTTTAATATTACATAAGGGATTAGCAAAATTGAAACCAAGACGTCTTTAAGATTGTAGCCGGATTATTTCAAGAAAGGCTATATGCTATATTAACAGAATTTACAAAATGCTAAACTTAGTTAATGTCAGCCAGGAAACAAACCAACACGGCAACAGAAGGAACCAAAAAGCCACGTGTGGAGTAAACTACTGCTAAAACCGGTTTTAATCAATTTAATTTGACAAATATTAACCTTGACATACCTTACCACAAAGTGTATTAAGAGAATCCCTAGTAAAGAATTATTGACAACTGTCAACAGTGCCCGTTCCTCAATCGGAAGGCTGCAACCTCCGGAGGTCGCATATGCAGGCTGAATAAGTCATCACGTCTGGTTATTTTAAGTTAACTGAGCATTACATCCGCAAATCATAAGCATTTTACAACAATTACCGACTAACTAAGAATAATAGTCAACTTTATAATAGTTATTTTTTTTTAAATAAGACAGTCTTGATGATGTATGCAGCCTACAAAAGATTGCCTGATGAAATTCAACTGTGTTCCCAACCTAACAGTAAAACAAAATGTGATTGGTTGGAGGGAAATCTTGCCACGATTGGTCAGCACAGTGTGCTTGTTGTCTGATTGGCTGGAGTAGACGGTGGGCGGAGTCCACCTATTTGTGGATTCTTGTGCACGTCTTGACGTTAGAAATGTTTCAGATCCACAAATGCACAGAACGCGATCCACAAATGAGTGCAGCAATCCACAAATGCACAGAAAGCGATCCACAAATGCGCAGGAAGCCATTCACATATAAATAAAATAAAAATATATATTTATAAAAAAAAAATTCATTTGCAAATCCCATTTTATTTATTTGTGAATTTCCTTCCTTTTTATGAAATGTCTAACATATATTTATGGTTCGCTTATTGTGCATTTGTGGATTTAAAAAATATTTATGAAACTCTCTATATTTATTTGTGGATCATAGTATATTTATTCAAAAAATACGAAACAAATCTGACCGTTATTCATTAGACTGAATGTGCAGGTGAACTAGTGAAAGGATATATATGGAGATAGGTAAGTGTTCAATTAATGTGATGTGTTTTGACACTCAGATTTAATAAATCTTATAGTTTGTTAATATAAATGTTTTAAACAATTATTGTAGCTATCGTTTAATGTTAACTACATGACAAACACCTAACCACCTCACAAACTATGTGACCACATCATCCTCCATAAATGTTTTTAGATGTTGAGCACTGCTGAGTAATGTAATAAACTTTAAAACTTTATATATTAAATTAAATAAATAAAAAAGACTTGACTGAGTTAAACAGAGTCAACAAATACTTTACACTGTCTACTAGTTACATTACTAATACAGATTAAGCAGAAAACTGTAAAATACTGTATACATCATTCATATATTCAGAGTATTATACTGTAAAATTACTGAGTCTTTCAGTACTTTTACAGTATAATACTCTGAATGGAAATCACAGTACAATTATTTAAATACAAAATGTTTTACAGCGTGTGATGAACTGAGATCATTTTAGTAATAAAGAAACTTCTGTCATCAAACACACATTGACTTTTATTACTCACCTTCATGACACACAAAGGTCAGAGGGCTGCAATCCAAGTCATACCATTGACCATTTGTATACGTTCTAACATTTGTACAATCTTCAGAACCACCATTATTATCAGGTTGACCAGAACCCCAGTTTCTGAATCCAGAGTTGCTCTCATCTGACCACTCCCATGAGTCACTGAACAGACCAATCCAGACTTCAGATATGTTTTTGTCTTTCATAATCTTCTGAATCTGTTGATTCTCAGTCTGATTCCTCACACTGGTCAGATCAGTATGATGCTGTCTGCAGAACCTCTGAGCGTCTCTCCATATTTTATTAGATGTTTCAATGACGAATCCTTTACTGCTCTCTGTTTAAGAAAATAAAGATTGTGTCATGATTTCCTTTGACTCTTACTACACTTACAGTATAGATGTCCATCTACAGAAACTCTTATTTATTAAACTCTTGGGTTACTGCAGTGTCTCTCTCTTTATCTGTTTGTATTCCTCTCAGTTTACTGTAAGCAATACAGAGTAAAGTTTTAGGTGTCAAACTGTGGTGCTCATGTCGATCATGTTGATCATCCTCTTTCAATGTTTGTTAATGAAGTTGAGAGAATAAACTGATCTGAGTGTTTTTTACTTTGTTGTAGTTTCCAGAAGAGTGAATGTTTCAAACATAAAGTCACATGATATTTGTGTTTCTGTGATGTTTATTATTGTTGTCTTGTAAAGTTTACATCTGATGATGTTTTGTTAAGTGAAGGTTTGATGTTATTTTATGAAGCTTCACTCACCATTGTAGCAGATGAATCTCTTGTTCACATTACAGCTCTGATGATGCCATGATCCATCTCTCATATAAACACAATGATCTGAACCATTTGAGTCTCCATTAGACCAGTTTGTATATTTCACAGGATCACCCAAAGACCACTTCCATTTATAAACACTTGATCTATGCAGTCCAATGAAGAAAATAATCGGATTTTCATGCACACTGTTCTTCAGTTGATTCATGTCATTCATGTTGTTGACTGTGGCCAGATCTGTGTAGTTTTCTCTGCAGTATCTCTGAGCTTCAGTCCAGGACATCTCTATGTTTATGTGGTGATAGCGGCGCTGAATGCATTCAGATAATGAACAGAGAGCTATGAAAGAAAGAGTTTGAGTCAAATCTCATGAGATTATAAAACAAACATAACAGGACTCTAGACCAGGGGTTCTTTGCTACTTTACAAATGCATATTAAACTTGTAAACCATTCGTTTAGTTTTTTTCATCTTAAATTTAGGAGTATTCCTGGTCCGAAAATAAAACAAGTTATTTAAAAATGTTTTGTGTGACGCTGTAGCCATCACACCCAGATATTATGCACAGCTATTTCATGTACTACGGCTTTTGATCAGTAAGTCCTTATCAATCTCTAAATCACTGTTGGTTTGAGTCGTTTAAAACATGCATTTGAGAAAGCAACACTCGTCAAACATAATCTTTATACATATTCTTTATTATCATGAAAATACCTGGAAAGGTTTGAAGAACAGCAATATAAATATATCCTTAAGACATTTCCTGGAGCTGCGTGTGTCTGGTTCTTCGTCTGCAGCGCATATTAAGTTTCTGCCCGAGCGCGCCCCCTGGCTTTTGGATGTAGTGGCATTTCACCGTAATTTATAGGTGCACCCCTAATTTAGGTCAGTGTCTCTGCCTACCAACCACACTTTTTTTGCCATGGTTTATGCATCTGATGAAGAACAAACTGTGCCATTTCTCTAATTAGGTTGCTCTGTATTTTGCACCTGGAGGTTACTTTTGGAATATTTCTTGTGTTTGTTTTAATTTTTTTTTTTTACTTTAAATGCAAAATACACTTATGTTTTTCCCAAACTATTTGTGTTGATTTGTTATATAAACAAATGATTTACATAAAGTTTTTCCGGACCTATGAAAAGGATGAGAATTCAGATTTGGACCTTTGAATGTAAAGTTTGAGAACCCCTGCTCTAGACTAACTTTTTGCACTGGTTGCACTGGTGCGCCTAACATTTTTTCTTAGGTGCACCAGCACAAAAGTTAGGTGCACCCTAATTTTTGACCGCATCGAATTTATAGTTCACCCAAAAATGATAATTTACTCACTCTCATGTTGTTACAAACCTGTATAAATGTCTTTGTTCTGGTGAACATGAATGAAAATATTTTGAGGAATGTTTGTAACCAAACCATTCATGAGCCCCATTCACTTCCATAGTATTATTTTTTCCTAGAAGTGAATGGGGCTCATGCTTGATTTGGTTATTAACCTTCTTCAAAATATCTTGCTTCGTGTTTATCAGAACAAAGAAATTTATACAGGTTTGTAACAAAATGAGGGAGAGTTAATGATGACAGAATTGTCATTTTTGGGTGAACTGTCCCTTTAACACAGCAAGTTTCGCGCCCATGGTGGTTTAATACAGAATATAAACATGTAGGCTATTTTATAATTTTCCTTATACGAGTCATGCACAGTCCTGGGCCGGGTTTCCCAAAAGCATCGTAAGGCTAAGTAGATCGTAAAAACGATTGTACGAATCATCTTAGAATTACGGGCTGTTTCCCAAAAGCTTCGTAGCTTAAGTAGTACTTGAAAATCATCGTAGATCTACGAGTTGTCTGGAGTAATCGTTCATTCATAAGTGCATCGTAAGACAACAGTGTTACAAGGTCACCTGCAGGACAACCAGCTTATTGCACTCCTGCAATAACGATAATGTAATGTTTTAAATGTAGGCTATATTTATTTATTGGGGTTTTCTTTGTTTATTTGTTTTAATAACTTTAATATAATATATTTAAAATTCAAACGAGAAATACAATTTAAATGACTAAACATAAATTAATAAAGAAGGAAAACGTATTTGGTACAATTCTGGTAAAAGTTGGTACTAGCAAATTGATAAATGGTTCCTACCAATTGCTGCTATAATTCATCTAGGCTACAGTAAAAATAAAATGTTTTGAAGGGTATGGCATCTGATTCAAGAAACCAAATAAATATTTACGGTACAATGCAATAATCCCTAATATTAAATAAACATAGATAATAAAAAAACAAATAATAATAATAATAATAATAATCTAAACTATAAGATAAAATGCAGAAGGCATTTTGCAGTGGGAGAGTCCTAACTAAATACGGAAAAGAATATTTCATTATGAACAATTTTAAAACATTTAAAAGGTCATTACAATAAAAAAATATTATAAAAAATATTAGTGCACCTCGGCTAAAGATCATTAGCCTAAACAAGCTTCTGCTACAAATTCGAGTCATTCTATTGGTGACATTTCAGCACTTGACAAACGGATAGCGACTCGTAAGTAGCACTTAAAACTAAGCTGCGAACGATCGTTTCACGTGCATCTTTGGGAAACGCACGTAAATGAACAACGAATGTTCGTTAAGTAGCTCGTAGAAAGTGCTCTTAAGTGCTAAGTTTAATTGTTATCGGGAAACCCAGCCCTGGGCTGCGTTCCCCGAAACATTCTTAGCTCTACGTCGTTCTTAAGTTGTAGGCTACCTTAAGCTGTACCTTATCGTTAATACGTGTTTCCCGAAACGTTCTTAGTTACGTATCCCTTCTGTAAGTCATTCGTTCGGAAGGTTGGTCTGGAGCACTCTTAACTTTACCTTATCCCACTTGACTCCGCTAGGGGCCATGACTGTGATAAAAGCTTACATTGCAAACTAAATATTTGTAAAAAAAAAAAAAGTTGCACACTCCCAGCAAACACAGAACGTTCCCCTAACGTTAGTTTTTGGTTATATTTTGGTAATTTTTTTGGGAACCAAATAATAACGTTCTGGGAACGTTCTTTTTAGGTTTTATTTTTTGCAACCATAAAATAATGTTCCCATAACGTTGCAGGGTGGTTATTTTTAAATAACCTAAAAATAACTTATACAGAACGTTATTTTTTGGTTATTTTTTGGGAACCATAAAATAACGTTCCCATAACGTTGCAGGGTGGTTATTTTTAAAATAACCTAAAAATAACTTAAACAGAACGTTATTTTTTGGTTATTATTTTGGAACCATAAAATAACGTTCCCATAACGTTGCAGGGTGGTTATTTTTAAAATAACCTAAAAATAACTTAAACAGAACGTTATTTTTTGGTTATTATTTTGGAACCATAAAATAACGTTCCCATAACGTTGCAGGGTGGTTATTTTTAAAATAACCTAAAAATAACTTATACAGAATGTTATTTTTGGGAACCATAAAATAACGTTCCCATAACGTTGCAGGGTGGTTATTTTTTAAATAACCTAAAAATAACTTAAACAGAACGTTATTTTTTGGTTATTTTTTGGTTATTATATTGGAACCATAAAATAACGTTCCCATAATGTTGCAGGGTGGTTATTTTTAAAATAACCTAAAAATAACTTATACAGAATGTTATTTTTTGGGAACCATAAAATAACGTTCCCATAACGTTGCAGGGTGGTTATTTTTAAAATAACCTAAAAATTATGGAAGGTTTTTTTGGTCTTTTTTAAATTAATTAATTAAATTATAAAATAATTAATTAAATTATAAAATAATTAATTAAATTATAAAATATTTAATTAAATTATAAAATAATTAATTAAATTATAAAATAAAAAATAAAATCGCAAAATATGTCCCAAATTTGAAAATGAAATGCTAAAATAAAAATTAAAACATTATATTAAATTATTTCATTTTCATTTTTAACGTGATGAAGCATTATTCTGGCCAAATTGAAAAATTTAATTAAATTGATGATTTGACATTTCATTTTCAATATAATCTTGAGTCAAGACTGACAATATTAAAATAAAAAGGCAAGCTTGAAAAGGAATCTTTAAATACATTTTTTTAAAGGCTTTTTATTCATGCCCAAGCAATAATAGGGACAAAATTAAAATGTAAAGTTTTAATTTCATGTTCTGTTTTTCTTTTTCATTTACGTTTTCATTTTCGTGTTCATTTTTATTTTCAACTTGTATGCAAATTCAATGTTAGTCAGTGGGTGGGGCTTACTTGCTTACAAAAAGGGGATTGGCTGAAGGACTGTTCAGTGTTGCCAACTCAGTGACTGTGTTGCTTGCCAACATAGCGACCTTATTGCTACATCTAGCGACTTTTAGACTCATTTAGCCAAACTTAGCGACTGTTTGGATGAATATTAGCTTCACATCTGTACAGATAGGCTACTGTGTCGATTGTACTGGCCCACGAGTACCGGGTGGCGCTGTCACGGTGAAATGTGCGTCTACCCTCTGTGCATGGAGCAACATTTTAGACTGTACGAGCTGACGCGTGGATGAGATTCGAGTACATTGTTTACATTTCAAAGGAGGAACAAACATTAAAAGAGGCTGGTCCCCTGTTATGAATATGCGTATTTTCACACATTTGATCCGATGAGGCGGCAGTTCAATTAATTGCAGACATACACAAACAGCCACTTACTTTTAAATGAACATTATCTGTGCTGTCTGTACCACCCCACAAGTATCACCCCTATGTGAGTCTTTCGGGGTCTAATCTGTACACTGCACTGGACACAACATAGGCTGCAGTTCTGACCATAGCTGAAGTGTGAAAGACGAGCTACGCACATAAATGCGGTGCGGTGATGTCACGGCATATAGAAATACATATTATTTCATGTTGTTATTGCTAATATAATTTGTTGTTTTAATAATATATAAGATTACTGCTTTCCTGGGGTGGGTTGTTGTGCTGCAACACCCTACCGCGTGATTTTGTTGCTTCTTCACCCCGGTAAAACAAAATCCCGTACGGTCACAGCCAACAAATCAGCGTTACAAATGAGGACCACTTACAAATATGCAGGGTTTAAAACTGGGCCGAAGCTGAACCCCGTCTAAAGGCTGAAGTCTGCTCCGGTGTGCCCGCTGCAAAAGTAAGTTACGCTGTGTATGTCCATTCTCATAAAATGCATACAAATAACACGCAGTGTGATTATAGTGCTATACAGCAAATTTCAATTTTGAGAGCATATGATGCACCAGTCCTTCCCGGATTTCGGCGAATGTATTGCACGATTATCACACTGCATATGAGAATGACTGACGCCTCACCGGATCAGATGTGTAAAAATATGCACATACATAACAGCGAACCAGCATCTTTTAATGTTTGTTCCTCCTTTGAAATGTAAACAATCCACGCGTCAGCTTGTACAGTCTAAATGTTGCGTTGCCCAACTCCATGCACAGAGGGTAGACGCACATTTCACCGTGACAGCGCCAACCGGCACTCATGGGCCAATACAATCGACACAGTAGCCTATCTGTACAGATGTGAAGCTAATATTCATCCAAACAGTCGCTAAGTTTGGCTAAATGAGTCTAAAAGTCGCTAGATGTAGCAATAAGGTCGCTATGTTGGCAAGCAACACAGTCACTGAGTTGGCAACACTGAACACTGCTTCAGCCAATCCCCCTTTTTTAAGCAAGTAAGCCCCACCCACTGACTAACGTTGAATTTGCATACAAGTTGAAAATAAAAATGAACACGAAAATTAAAACGAAAATGAAAAAGAAAAACAGAACATAAAATTAAAACTGAACTTTACATTTTAATTTTGACCCTATTATTGCTTGGGCATGAATAAAAAGCCTTTTAAAAAATGTATTTACAGATTCCTTTTCAAGCTTGCCTTTTTATTTTAATTTTGTCAGTCTTGACTCAAGATTATATTGAAAATGAAATGTCAAATCATCAATTTAATTACATTTTTCAATTTGGCCGGAATAATGCTTCATCACGTTAAAAATGAAAATGAAATAATTTAACATAATGTTTTAATTTTTATTTTAGCATTTCATTTTCAAATTTGGGACATATTTTGCGATTTTATTTTTTATTTTATAATTTAATTAATTATTTTATAATTTAATTAATTATTTTATAATTTAATTAATTATTTTATAATTTAATTAATTAATTTAAAAAAGACCAAAAAAACCTTCCATAAAAAATAACTTATACAGAACATTATTTTTTGGTTATTTTTTGGGAACCATAAAATAACGTTCTGTTGCTGGGTGGTTATTTTTAAAATAACCTAAAAATAACTTATACCTAACGTTCTCTAATGGTTATTTTTTGATTATGTTTTTTTTTTTAGGAAATTAAGTAAAAGCATAATTAAACCCATTATTTCTGAAGTGAGCACGTCTGTTATGCGCGTGCTCCTCTGCACGCGCTTACCTCGCGCTCTTCACGAGCACCGCTTTCTCTTGTACGCTCTTGTTCTCTTGTTTTCTTTCCTCAGAGACATACATTATATTAGCGTTTCTTTTTTTCTCTTTCTTTCTTTCTTTCTTAAGTAACTTAAATATGTGAGAAAAAAATGTATATATGAGTGATTTCCGATCGATTTGAGGAGAATATGAGGAGAATATGATGTTAGAAACTTTTTATTGTCGAATAAACGAATAGCCGCCTAACTGTGGTAAGATCTTTTTACCTAAAGTGAATGAAATGTTTATTTATTTGGCATTTGGTTTTTACTTCAGAGTCTAACATTATTTAAGCAATTTATTTTCTTTCTTCAAAACGAAAATATATTTTAATGATTTCCATGAAGGAGAATGTGATGTTAGAAGCTTTTGATTGTTGAAAAAACTGAGAGCTATTTGGCTAACCTTAAACTGATCTGTTAACCTGAAGTGAATTAAATGTTTATGTATTTGTTGTCAATAGGTTTTACCTCAGTCTAACATTTATTCTAGCGTTTTATTTTCTTTCTTCATTTATGAACTTATATGTGAGAACTAATATATATTTTAGTGATTCCCGTCTATGAAGAGAGGATGTTTTTGATTATTGTAATAATGGAGAGGCGGCTAACTGCTGTGGTAAGATTTTTTGATCCAAAGTAAATTAAATGTTTATTCATTTTCAATAAATATCTGTTTTAAGTCTTCTTTATTGTATTGAAGTCATTTATATATTTGATAAAATACAATGCTATCTAAATTCAATGTGTGGTGGGTTGAGTTTTTATTTATTTAAAATAACCTGTGTTATTCATCTAATGTTTCAATAGACATTTTTTCAGTAATAAAATAATTTAATTGTTATAAATGTTGTTATTAATATATTGGTTTATTCCTTTTTATATGGAAATGTGTTTAACTTATTTTGGATAGATATGATAGAAAAAAACACAACATGGAATGTACCAATAGACGTGCCATACTTCACTGCAGCTAGAATCTTGAGCTCTGCGCGCTCTTTCAGTGCGTGCACGGAGCCGCGGCAACGCGCACTGTCCTGTAGATCATTAAACTGTTTTTGTTCCATGTCAACTGTGCATACTCCCAGCAAAAATGTTTGGTTCCCAAAACGTTCTCCTAACGTTAGAATAACGTTCCCGTAACGTTAGTTTTTGGTTCCCATAACGTTATTTTTTTAAGGTTTGTTTTTGGTTAGCCAGGAAAGTTTTCTTTACGAAAATAGAACGTTATTTTTAGGTTTATTTAACGTTCCCCTAACGTTATAATAAAGTTAGGAGAACGTTAGTTTTAGGTTAGTTTAAAGTTTTTCTAACGTTCTCCTAACGTTATTATAACTTTATCATAACGTTAAACTAACCTAAAAATAACGTTCTATTTCCGTAAAGAAAACTTTCCTGGCTAACCAAAAACAAACCTAAAAAAATAACGTTATGGGAACCAAAAACTAACGTTAGGGGAACGTTTTTAGAACAAAAAACTAACGTTAGGAAAACGTTTTGGGAACCAAAAAATGTTAGCTGGGCTCCGTGTTTAATTGGGCAAATTTTTTTTATATTTAAAGAATAAAACATTCACATAATTAGACATCATTACATTGATGGTTGTTAGATTTTTTATTATGTTTCCCAAAGGAACATCAGCTTTGAACTATGAAATGCTACAAGCCTAAGAAACTATTTAAAAAATATATTTTTTGGGTGGATGAGTTGGTGAAATTATGGCAGCTATACCGCGAATCTCACTATTTCATTTGTGCATTTCATATCTGTTAAATCTTTAGTCTACCGGCTAGTATTTTAGCTGCAAATAAATAAATCAGGTTAAAATCGCATGCCACAGGAGCACATTCATCACAAAATCATTGTTGATTTTCCTAATTATAGCAATGCTGACATCGCGGGCACGCGCGTCGAATTTCTGGGTCGAATAATCTGTTTTCATTAATTATCTATTAATAGACTACAGTGAACGTTCTGTTAGAACGTCCACTTGCAGGAATCGTTCTAAAAATCATGGTTACCATGGGTCTGATGCACATTCCAAGTAAAACAGTAAAAGTTTATAACTTATTTTGAAAGTACTAACAAAATTCTACCTTCTGTTAAAATTTCATGCAAATATCTGATAAAATGAGAAAGTTACAAGCAAAAATATGTGAATACGCAGCATTTCGGTCACACACATTCCATAGACATCCATATATAACTTTTTCCTCTGATTTCTAATATTAAAAATAGCATAACTTTCTCAATACTCAACAGATTTTTACAATCCTGGTATCTTTGTAAATGGGAACGTCTGCTCTGACTAGTCATGTGATACGTTTTGAGTATTGGGGTTTTTGAAAATTTTGTCATCATACCTACTAATTATGATTATTAATATTAATTCGACTTTGCATTGAAGTGTTTTAATGTTTTATAACTTTGAGGCAACTGCATGCCATATTCTTTATAAACATTCAAAATAAAAAGCTAAAATCTAAAGCAATATATATTTATATATTTTATAATATATATTTTATATGTTATATTTGAAGGTAGACAGACAGGCTCCAGAAATGCGTCCATTAAGCATTATCCGCATTGTAACCGCGCGGTATGCGCATCCAGTGTCCAAGAACAATAAACGCGTGAACTAATGAACAATGACACGCATTAGATACGCCAAATTCCGCTTTTGCGTGCATAGTCTGAAATCTAACCCTAAACCCAAGCGAAAATGGTTTAAAAAACAGAAAACAAATGAGAAAACAATAAATAAAACGACACTAAACGATTCGCCATATAAGTGAATGGGAAGGGCTGGCGTATCATATGCACGCAAAAGCGGAATTTGGCGTATCTATTGCACGATAATCACACAGCGTGTCATTTGTACGCATCTTGTGAGAATGGGTTGCAGCGCCAGGTGACTTGCACGACCCACCTTATTCCCCTGTGCAACGCATTTATTGGGAACCCCTAATATAAATTATCCTTTAAAGTGAAGGAATAATGGATGCATTGGAGCAGTTTATGCATAATACTTTTGGACATGAAATTGCGGGTTTTGCATGGGTTTCATACAGGGGCGGGTCTAGAGAATTTTTCATGGGGGGGGGCCGGACTGGGGCACAGACTTAGAGAGGGGTGGCACATTTAAATACATATAAACAGTGAATTAGTGTAACTTGCCCTACATTGAAGGTAATAATACTGTATACTGTATCCTGATACATTCAGTACATTTAAACCTCCTGATGTGTTTTTGTTTTAACCTCCCTCTGGTCTCTGCATGTAATACACATACCTTGGTTTGCAGAAAAGTCAGTGGACTACTGCTGCGTCTTCCTCTCTTGCCTCTCCTCATGCCTTTCTGCTTCTATCTCTCTTTTTTTCTTCAAAATGAAGAAATTCTGAATTTTTTGAGACCTTTTCATTGGTCCTATTGCCTGTATCTGACTGTCTGTCTGTCCCTAAAGAAATAATAATGCATTTTTCTCAGTTACTTTGTCAAGTCATAAACTAATTTATTTCCTAAAGTTGAATGTTGTCCGCATATCATCTTAATAAAGATATTACATTTGGTAGGGATGTTAACCGATGACCGTTTGACCGATGGTTGACCGTATCAACGTTAACCGGTCAAAGTTGTCGGTTGTCGGTTAAAAAAAGGGATCTGTAAATTAGGCTATTATAGACAGTGGACTAAACCCTACTACAGTTAGTCATCTCTTTCTTTCCAAGATCTTTTTGTGTGAAGTGAACAAATCCCTCACACTCAGTTTTTCATAACTGGTCTGTTTGTACTTTATAAACCAATAAAAAAACATTTGGCGCGAGGTCACTGCTTTTGGTTTCGCATGTTCACAAGGTTTGCGAAAAGTAAATGCTACAGGCTATTTTTTGATAAATTCCTTTATTCGAATAGTAAATAAAATACAGTAATACAATAATTAAAATTAAAGTCTCTCCTGGTTGTGTTCCAAATTATTAACATTTATGTCTTTTAGGCTAACAGTAAAGTGCAGAGTAAGTTTTGTTTCTGTAAATCCTCAGCCATGATTTTTACCACTTTATTAAGTTTTGCTTTGTAGAAAGCATTTCTTTGAAGTGAATTTCGTTTTGTATAAATTGTATCTTAATTTTAATAAATGTTTAATCAACCAAATGAATGTATTTATTAAATAACAAGCAAATATAGCAGAGTATATAATTACCGGTCCGTGCATGAAGGCGCCGGCACTGCGCGTTCACTTGCATTGCATTGTTAATTAGAACGCACCTCATCATAAATAAATAAAACTCAGCGTAGGCCTATATGCCTCATACAAGCATTAAATATCTTTGCTGCATTTGTTCTAGAACAAAAACAGTGCGAGACCTGCTTTGGCCGGTGCTTTTACACATTCTGAAGGTGCCCGTTTAATCCATTGGTTTTATCGTGTTGCAGTCTATTAGGCAACATTCCGCATAAGATGGGTTTAGATTTGGAAATACATTACATCTATATTTCAGTGGTAACAGAAAAGGTGATGATGATCATCCTATGTCTTTAATATTACTACCCCAAACTAAAGCGCAGTCTTCTGAGCTGTCATTTTATTAAATGAGCCGCGGCAATTTTCAAATGAGCTTCACAAACGCCTTTATTTTCAAGTTCAACGTGATCACCTAGTACCTAAACTATTTCGAAACTAAGCACGGCGCCGTTTGCGGGACTCATGTTTCGCGCTGTAGGGGATTTAAAAAGTATTGTGAGGTCTGTGTGTGTGTGTGAGCCGGAGGCAGAGCGCAGAGAGATGCGAGTTGCGAAATTGCAGGCGCGGCTCGAAATGGCTGTTTATTTTAAATAGCATAGCATATTTTAAACTAATAGGCCTATCAGTTAACCGGTTTCAAGAAATTTTTTCGTTTTCGCCATCCCTAACATTTGGTTGTATTAAATGGCATATTGCACAGAGCCCCAGTGAGTTAATGTATAGAAAAAAATAATGTTTATGTTGTTTTCTTTAAATATGCTTCTGAGGCTGTGGTCTGTTGCATGAAGCTATTTGAACAACAAACTCTTAATTTTCAAAATTCAGAGTAAGTTTGGAGTCGACAAATCCAGATAAATCCAAACTGGTTTAGATCAGGATCAGATGTTGGACAATGCTTGGTTTAAACTTTGTGTTTTATCTAGAGTTTGCAAAGCCTGTGCACCTGAAAGTGAAACCTGCTTCATGCAACAGAAAATGTAGTTAACAAAAGGAAAACAGCTAATAGCAATGAAAGTTTAGAGGCTGAGGAAATTCTAGACGTTTATTCATAGTCGTATGACATGTTAATGTTTTTGCATGCGCCGAATCAACGCAAAGCTCTCTCCGTGTGTCGACTATTGAGGGCACTTGTCGTCTTAAATAAACCCATGCACACACAGACGGCGCAGCTTAAACAGTCACTCCACATAAAAACGTTACGTTGTTTTTCATTGATCTATTCCATACACTATGAGATACAATAGCGCAACTCTCCCTAAAGTTTACACATCAATATTTGAAGGATATAGGGAGGATTACGTCTGATTGGAACGGGACCGGACACATTCAACCTGTTTTTGCATACAGCTACTCACTTAGTGCCTTTTTAGTGTTAAACTGCTTAAAAGCACTTGAAGGTTAACATTTTAAAACACGTGTAAATTATAAACTATCCCTTTTTAATCCGCGATCGAATCGCATGCGGGTTGAAACGTGGGTTCTGATCCGTATGGATAAACTGCGATCTAACACACCACTATTTATTACAAACGCAAAGGCAAACGTGACTTTATATATTCTTTTAATGTACCGTTAGGTTGTCTTCAACTTTAGTAATGAGCATTCTCGACAGTAACAGAGAGGAGCTAGCTCTAACTTACTAATCGCAGGTTTCCACATTTAAGGAAACATATCAAAACTCAGCTCACTCACCTATGACTTTGTTGTCCTTTTTCACTATCTGCATAAAACTCCTTTCTTCGTCCTCTGTGTTTTTCCTTGTTTTTCCTTGCTTTTTATTGGTGTCACCACCGTTCGTTACTATAAGTGTGCGCCTACTAATTGACTCCGATAACAACATGTCACGGTAGAGTGGTTCCTCGGGTCTAGACAATTTTTCATAGGCGGAGCCTCCACAAAAATTTATATTTTAATATTTTAAGCTAATAAAAAAAATGTAATATAAATAAATCAAAGCCCTGTAAAATATGAAGTTTTATTTTAAGAAAAGCAAAACCACTAGTACATAATTAATACTGACGAGACTGATGGTGTGGGAGGGGGGGCACTTGGGGTGGCCAATCAAATTGTGGGGGTGGACCGTGCCCCCCCTGGCCCCGCCCCTGGTTTCATATAAAATAAAATATACAAGGTATATATTTAGTTGTTTGCAATTTGAAATATTTTTACCAGATATTCCTAATAAATGTAACTTGAACTATTTCTGAAATGTTTCTTTAATAAATAACACCGCTCTCTCATAACGCAGCGAAGTACCTATTACGTAAAGTGAACAATTGATTGTCGAGCAATCGATATCAACCTATTCAGCACCATCGCCAAGGCCGCCTTAATGCACGGGCTTACCTGGGCTGAAGCCCAGGGGCCTCCCAAGTTCAAGGGCCTCCCAAGTTTGCGTTCATGTTGAGCTGAAAAGGTCATATTGTTTTGTAACTTGTCAGGTTTTCTGTCAATCACTCTAATTGCACGTTACATGGCTGCTGATTGGTCCGTTGTAACTTAATGTTAAATAAAATGTTAGACGTAACATATTTTTTTATTCCGCGTAATGTAATTAAGTGCGCGTTGTCAACTTGACATTCCTGCACGTTAGACTGAGTGTGACAGAGAAACGGGAAATAATCCACAAACAAATGAAAGAGTAATTTCTGAAATTTCATAATAAGCACTAGTGAGGTGCAGGTCTCTCTCTTTCGTGCGCGCGCTCGCTCGTTCGCTCTCTCTGTGCTCGTGCAGCTGTCTCTGGCATACAGAAGTCTCTCCAAACATGCACAAGAAACTGTGCCGCTAAATTAAGAAAGGAGTTCCCGCACATAATGCTGTTAGTTGTTATAAAATTTAAGTCTACTCGCGTTTATATCAGTGACGCGTGCGCAGCTGGAGCGATGTAGTTTGACGCGACGTTAGCTCACAGTACACACATCTGTTGGTTTAGAAAGACGAGAAAGAGACGCAACGGTAAAGGTGCAAGTCTAAGAAAGTAAAGAGCGACAAGACCATCTCAAATGATCATCCCCTGATAGCACCATTATAATCTCCTTATCTAAAGATCTTATATACAGGTATGTTCCCTGTCTGTCTTGTGCATATTCATACTTGGTCGTTTTACATGTGTAGCGTAGTATGCATAAATACTAAATACAATGCATACTATATCTTCAATAGCCTACAAAATAAATAACTGATTAAAAAACAAGATTCTGTCTATAAAGACTTATCTTTTGTTATCATTAATGCATTTTCACTTTAAAACTAACTTTAACTTATTATATTTTTAAAACTGTGGTGAGCATTTAGTTATGAGTGGCAATTTTCTGCAAATTTGTATATTCCAAAAACTATATAAATATAAAGCTTATAAACATATATATACTTTCACACATTTTGGTTTTATTATCACCACATGTTGCTGTGTGTGGTTGTTAAATAAAGTGTCTTGTGTTTATGCTCAAGTGGGCTCAGTGATATGTTAATAATGATATTATGCTGTTTTCTGGGTCAAAGAGGGAAAACTCACTGTTGTATGTCTCGAAAGAAATTAATGCATTTTGTGATGTAGATTACCTAGATATTACACTTTAAAAAAAATATAACTATAAATCTAGGGGAAGGGGGGCCTACAAAACCTCTTAGCCCCGGGGCCTCACATTAGGTTAAGGCGGCCCTGACCATCGCCATGGACAGCACCTGGTAACGTCGTACGTAAGGAAGTATACCTTAAGAAATCCGCTAAGGTACAGTTCGGGAAACACGCCTAGAAAAGGTATAACTGTAGTTAAGCTTTAACTTAAGAGTCTTCGTAGCGCGCTAAGAGACAACGTTATCGGGAAACGCAGCCCTGTTTGATAACCCGCATCCGCGCGATTAAAATAACACTTGACCCGTTATCCGACATCATCATCAATTTATTTCATACCCGCCAGTTTACATAAAGACTGCAACCGGCCGCAGAACATTCATGCAGAACATTGACAGAAATAAGCACAGGACCATGACTGGACAAATATATTAACATTTATTGTGAAACTTTGTGAGGGTCGGCAGATTGACAGCTGATCGGTCAGCAGTGTTTGAACAGTCGCGCTGCGTTTATATTTATACCTTTTAAATTGATGATATGATTGCAGTGATTCCAAAGGGATGTCCAAAAAAACTCAAGTAGAATGTTAAATGTTTATAGTTTAATGTATTTTTCTCGCTGCCCTGCGTAAACCCACGCCGGTGATGGCATGAAACGCGTGATGAGATTGCATAAAAAAGTTTTTTGTGCTGCATCGGATTTGGAGCGCGTCACACAAAAAATAAACTCATATAGGCTATAGAATCCATGTATCGTTCGTTCAATCGATTTTTCAAATTAAAAACAAAAATTATAAAATGAATAACGACTTGTTATTCGATTTTTTGATTGTGCATTCAGATCAAAATACAAAATATGAATAACGGGATTAGGACAAATTATAATTTTTTTATTTTATTTTATACCTTAGCAGACATATGTCAATGAAATCATTTTAAACAGATCAAGTAGGCCTACTATTGTAGTAGCAGATTGCAGAGATTTTAATGAGGTTGTGCATAATAACAGAGCAATCATGCTCTCCTGTAAGACTTATTCTATACAAAAAGTATATTTTCCATATTTAGTTAGGACTCATTGTGCATTGCCTTTTGAAGTTTATATTATTACTTTTTATTGGTATCATTGCTATATTAAAGGTGCAGTGTGTACATTTTAGTGGCATCTAGTGGTGAGGTTGCGAATTGCAACCAATGGCTCAGTTAACTGCTCACTTCTCGCTTTTAAAACGCATAGAAAAGCTACGGTAGGCGCCACCAGACAAACATGTCATCTTTGGAGACAGCTTCGAAAAAAAACGTTTGTCCTTTAAGGGCTTCTGTAGAAACATGGCGGCACAAAATGGCGACTTCCATGTAAGGGGACCCCTCGGTATGTAGATAAAAATGTCTCATTCTAAGGTAATAAAAACATAAGGGTTCATTATAAAAGGTCTTTATACACCACTGATAATATAGTTTTGTATATTACTTTGCATTTCTGTCAAGAGATCATTCTAAAAATTACACACTGCACCTTTAATATCTAATAAACAATTTTAAACAATTTTCGTCCCGCACCCACTTAAAATTAACTCTGTGTTTCACCGCTTAAATGCTTTTTTCCACCGGTCTGTGTACATTTTGATAGTTAGTTTTTTCGTTTAAACCAAAAAACAAAATAACGAGAAACCACACATTTTTTGTTTGTCGTTTCAAAAAAAAAAAAAAAACGCTAAAATAAGGGTGTGGTGTACCTTTTGATAGTTTGTTTTTCAACTTCAAATGAAATAAGCAGAAACGAGAAAACATCCCCTTTGTTCGTTTTTTACCGAAAGACGAAAAACGAGATTTCGGGTTGATTTTTTGTTTTTTGGTACAAAACGAATAAACCACTCTAAAATTCGTTGTGACATGTGGGCGGTCGCTAGATGCACCTCTCCGCCAATTGGTCAACCAAAATGTGAATATGTGACATCATCCGTTGTTCCTCAAGTCTGTTCAACAAAATAAAAGTCCTCCGCTGCTGTAGCCTACTGATCTGTTAAATGTACAGGTCCTAGATTGAGCTATCTTCTGTGTAACCTAAGTTTTGAATAAATATTTATTTCAGAAATATTAATCTGCACCTGGACTGTTTAATGTTATTATGTTATTATATTTTAGATGTTTGGTAAAGCGCGCTTCCCATTATATACAGCGCCGACTAGAGGAGGTAGATAAATGTTCAGCCAAGTGTAATACAGTCATAACTTTTATTAAACTTCTTAAAATCATGGAGGTAAAAGTGAAAAGTTTTATGGATGCTGCAGCAACAGCTAGCGTTGCCACATATCACATAAAATACAGGATTTTCCGGAATTATTTATTATATTTGATGTGATAAATAATTGATGTGTACAGAATCTTACCGTCTCTTATATACAGTACACAAATTTAATAAACACACAAATAAAATAATTTGGACCTAATAGTAAATAATAACTAACTAATTTCTAACCCTAACCCTAACCCTGACAAAATACCCCCCACCCCTGTTTTCAATTCCACATTATTGTCCATCTGCACCCCCGCATATCCTCACTCAATTAAAAAAAGGAGTATTTAGCATTAAATGGGTTAAATACAATTTATCAGCATGCATATAAAATGGGTCACTCCAGGACTACAGGCAGCACTGACTCAGATTACTGATCGGAAACCAGGCCCGGGGTGGGTAATCGGGAGAACCAGGAGAATTCCCGGTGGGCTGCTTCACTTTTGGGCCGGTCGAGTTTTTTTTTTTTTTTGTCACGTTAGTGAGTCTATCTTCTCTTAAATGAAACTTCACACGTTTCGCATTGACACTGCAGCGCGCAGCCTCAGCATGGGTTGTACCATGTGAAGGAGTTTTCCCCTCCCCTCCCATAGAGTTGGTTCGGTCCATAGCACGTCCAAGAAAACTTTTCTCCGGTAGTCTGGGCCGGCCCTACCGTAACAATACGCGTCTGAGAGGAGGAGGGCGTAAAAAACAGGTTGAAGAAAAAATCCATTGGAGGAGGATGCTGCCAAATGTGCCAAACTTACAGATTTATTTTCAAGAGGAAAAACAAATGTGACAACAGGTAACTTAAAGAGAAATAAGCTTAGTAATGATTAGCATTAGCAACGTAATTATTCGGCTAATACCGTTGTCAAACTATTTACAAGCCAAACATTTTTTTTGTTAAAATATTACCCTTTTGTGTATACATGGCGATTCATAGACTTTGCAAATATTATGCAAGCAGCTTCTGAGCAGTCCCCCGCTGAAAATGAGGAGGCCATGAGTGTCATGACTGCTGGGTGATCGATGGCTGTTTGATCTGTGTGTGTGTGTGTGTGTTGTTTACCTGTGGTGCCGGTTCCTCGTGTATTCACTAACTCCGCCCCCTTGTTTCGGTAATTGTTCACCGGTGGTGTCTCGTTTACCTTTTCCTTTATATTGCACGTAGTCCTGTCCTTCGTTGCGCGCTCATTGTTTTATCACAGTCCTGCTGCCCTGCCTTGTCTTGTCAGTCGTTCTCTGTCTTCTCCTCTGTTACCCCAGGTTTGGTTTCGGCGTTCGGGGGCGCGTCTTCACCCGGATCGCTCGCTTATGGAGTACTGGATTTATTGACTTTGTTTGTCTCTCGCAACAGCTGGTTCGCTTCGTCTCAAGGCGGTATACCAGCTGTCTCCCTTTCTCTCCGGTTTGCATCATCACCCGTGAGTGGAGTTCACCTCATTACCATTGTGGATTATTGACTCTACGACTGTTGTTTCTCGGAACCGCTGGTTCGCTTCGTTTTTAGGCGGTGACCAGTGGTTTTCGAGCGGTCCTACTACATCAGGATTTCACAGTGGATTACCCGTCTGAGAACTTGGAGTTTCCATCTTCCATCTCCGCCTGTTATCCACCTTCAGGGCGGCGTGTATCATCCCTCTGTTGTGTGTGGTAATTGTGCTGGCGTTCTCGACGGAGTGCGTGGGTGGCTCTCTCTCTCCCTTCGGATCTGTACTGGACTATTGTGTGCCGTGTGTGGATCTATCAGTGACTTGCTCTCCTATTTTCTATTTTCTAAATAAATTGTTAACTTGCATCTGACTCCTGAGTTCATTTCGTGACAATGAGTAAACAATATGAATTAAAGTTATTTAACCCTCAGGTTGTGTTCAGAACCCTATAACACCTTTTGTTTTCCCAGTCAAAAATGACCAGCCTAAAAAAGCTTATAAATCACTTGTTATGCTATATAACCAATATTGTATTCAATATTTGTGTCAAATTGTTTTCTTTTTTAATTAGGACTTTTATATTTCTATTTGCATTAATCATCGGCCTCATAGCATTAGCAATGCTAATAATTTATCAACCTTTCCTTGTGGAATACACTATAAAAAGGGCTGGGTTATTTATATATTTTATATATTGGACAGAACACGCTGCTGCGTTAAAATTTACCCAGTGCTGGGTTGTTTTAACCCACCTGTTGGGTTATTATAATCCATGGTTGCATAACAACAACCTAACATTGGGTTATTTTTAACCCAGCATGTGTTCTGTCCAATATTTACCCATTATGAGTAAAAAGTAACCCAGCCTTTTTTAGAGTGTAGAGGAATATTTTTGTTAACTTCTTAAGTGAAATATTATTTAACTTTTACCTTATTTGTTGAACCATGATATTAATAAAAACTATGGTAAGAGCTGAACTGTTGCTTTATTTATCCAATTTGAAAAAAGTTCTAATTTGGAATAACACTATGGAAAAAGTGGGCCGGTCTTGGGCCTGAAACTCCCGGGCTGAAAAGTGGCCCCACTCCGGCCCTGTCGGAAACTGATCATGTCAGGAACTGTAGACGAGGAACAGAGAACCCAAGCGCAAACGATATCGGGGAGTGAACACAGAACATTTATTACATGAAACATGAAAACAAAAAGCCCACGAGGGGGCAACACTACATAAAACATGATATACAAAATACAGACACAACTTGATTAACAAGACTAAAACTAAACTAAAGAACAGCATGACATACATTAACATGGCACGAATGAACACAATGATCCAGCACTAGACAAGAGACAAGAGGAGCTTAAATAGAGAAACTAAACGAGGGCAACACAGGTGCAAGGGATGAACTAATAATGAATAATTAACAGGGAGAACAAGGGGGCGGGGCCTAGAGACGGGACACCAGAGGCCATGCCACACTTAACAAGGCATGAACCTCCACATGAAACAAGAGACTGTCAGAACTCTGCCACCACAATAAAACATAAATATAAAACAGACTCTCGTGGCAGAATCCTGACAGATCAGTTAACGGAAATTGATAAGAAAAATTTGGTTGGTACAGTTTTGTTGGATTTAAGTGCTGCGTTTGATGTTTTAGATCATAGTATATTAATCAAAAAATTATGTTGTTATGGATTTGAAGCAGCTCCTATTAAATGGATGGAGAGTTATCTCAGTAACCGAGAGTATACTGTGTATTTTAATGGTAGTTACTCTGAGGTTGAAGAGATGAGGTGTGGAGTGCCCCAAGGTAGTTGTTTAGGGCCTGTTTTATTTTCTATCTTTACAAATGATTTTCCCCTTGTGATGGAACATGCCACCATGGCAATATATGCAGATGACAGTACATTATATGCATCTGCAAGAACAGTAGATCAACTTAATAACATCTTAAATAAAGAAATGACCTTAGTTACACAATGGATTAGTGCTAAAGATTAGTCATCAATAAAAAAAATACAAAATGTATGGTAGTTGGGTCACATTTTTTTTTTAAACACGACACCCACATTAAACTTGTTATCTGGAGATACTTTGATTGAACAAGTAGAAGAAACTAAATTATTAGGGGTCAAGCCCAGAATGGGCAAGACCCCTATTGGGATTGTTAGTTTTTAGGGGTCAAGCCCAGAATGGGCGAAGACCCCTATTGTATCCGTTAGTTTTCTTATTATTCTTCCGTCTTCTTCTTCTTCTTCCGCCATTGCGGTCTATGGCAGCCCATAGCAGCATACATAGGAAAGTTATGAAATTTGTCACACTGATAGAGGCCTGTCCAAAAAGTCTCCACAGCAAATTTGAAGTCTGTATCTCTAACCCGCTAGGGCCACCAACAGTCCAAAGTTGCACTTATGTTTTTGCTTATAACTTCTGATCCATAAGTCCTATAAACAAAATTCTTGCTTCCTCTGATTCCTTGGCTCAAGACGATTGGATTGGTCATTTTCCGCCATTTTGATTTATTCATAAAACCTACTTTTGCGAACTTGTCCTAGAGCTTTTGCCCAATTGGCACGAAAAACGGTATGTAGCATCTAGAGACACTCAGGGCAAAAAGTTATTTAAAGAATTTTGATAAACCATTCCATTTTCATATAGCGCGTCAACAAATTTTACGTAGAGCCCAAAAAAACAGGTTTTAGTGTATATCTTCGCCAATCTTATGTCTATTGACGCCACACTTGGTAGTTGTGATGCCAGTGAGGATCTGAGGGGGCATGCAGAGTTTCGTCACAGCGCCACCTAGTGGTCATACGAATGTTGTACATGCTTATAACTTTGGCTCTGATCTGTGTTTTTCACGGGACTTGTTTCGCTGAAGTCCAGAATAGTTGCCGAGTCCAACGTTACCAAACATGCCAGATTTTGCCTTACTGCCCTGCGCAGCAAAACAGCACTTAAAAAACACGCGCGAATATCTTCGCGAGCGTAATTCTGATCGACTCGAAAACACCATAGGAAGAACATTGCATTACCTTCTGAACAAAAAGTTCTATTGGCGTTATATTAAAATTTTCATCAGAAATGGCCGAAAATTGCAAAAAACGAAAAATTACCTTTAGATTTTGTGTTTTTACACATAAATGGTTATAACTTCGTAACGCAAAGAGATTTTTTCACCATATTTGATACGCTGATGTACGACCACAGTCTGAGGCTACACAATTTTTTTTTATGCTTGCACCACTAGTTGGCCTTATAATTGAACAAAACCTTTGAAATCAAGCCACCCTATGGTCATACAACTGTTTCTTCACTAAACTAAAGTGTATAGTCATAAAACTGGCTAGATGTAACACAGTTATGACCTGAGGTTGCATGCACGAATTTTGTCATTGCGCCACCTACTGGTTTTGAGATAGAATATGGCATTTTTTGCCTAAAACTACTGCAACAACACATCTAAAACCATGAGTCATCATGGATTAATCCTTTCATGGCTTTGACTATAATCACTAGTGGATGTCTATTTACTCTCTAGCAACCAATGAGAATACCTTATCAACCGTTTTTGCAAGAGCTATATCTCTGCGTCAGAACATCGTAGAGACATGGGGATGGTCTCTTTTGACTCTTTTAACTTGTTGTAACATGTTGTGACCCATGTTTGCCCACTGCAAGCATCACATACATGTCCTTCAGTGCTCTAATGTTCCATGATTGTCAATAACCGAAGGACAGTTGCAGTAGACAAGAACATAGATTATTTTTGTTGATTACTTTTGCATTTTTTCATCTGAAATCATTAGGTTTACCTAGGTTCTTCAGTCTGCTTATCCAAACGCAACTTTACATCATTCTGTGCCCTTTTCGGCTTGACCCGGTATTGCTGCTTGCAGCTATATTTATTATTATTATTATGATCTATTATTCTTCTTCTTCCGCCATTGCGTCTATGGCAACCATAGAACCGTACGTAGAAAAGTTATGAAATTTGATACACTCAAAGAGGACATTCCAAATAGTCAACACACCAAATCTGGAGTGTCTATGTCAAACCCAATAGCGCCACCAACAGTCTAAATTTTCTCAAACAGTTATTGTATAGCGCATCAACAAATATGATGGCGAGCATGCCGAAATGGATTCGAGGCTATATCTTCGAAAAAGTTTTGCATATTAATGTGTGTATTTCCAGTGGTTCAGTGATTAGTGTAGGTTGTCTACAAATTGGAAGGTTGGTGGTTCAAACCCCAGCTCCACGTGAGCAAGTGTTTAGGTATCTTTGAGTGAGACACCTACACCCCAACTGCTCCCGATGAGCTGCATGGCTGACACTGTATGAATAGGTGAATGTTTCACAACTTGTAAATGTCATTAACTGAGGGTGCATGGAATGCTTTGTTACAGCACCACCTATTTCATCAGCAACATTTTTTGAAAGCCCTTGTAAACTTTTCAGTGTCCCCTAGTGGTTAAGAGTTTTGAGGTTTTATCTCCAGATCGCTTTATTGTGTGTACACCATATTTGGTGGGTGTCATCAAAATCATGACCTGAGGCACCATCTATTGTTTCGGTGCAGTGCCCCCAGTGGTCAAGTCATTTGAGGCTATATCTCAACATTGCTTAATCATATGTATATCAAATTTGGTGGGTGTCATCACAATCATGATCTGAGGCACCATCTATTGTTTCGGTGCAGCGCCACCTAGTGGTCTCAAGATTTTAAAAATGGTTATTTTTGCCTTAATCTACTGAACACTTCATCTAAAATCATGACAGTCATTACTGATACTTCATTCTGTGCCCTTTTTGGCTTGACACCGGCATCGCTGCTTTGCAGCTATATTTAGGTATAATTGTTGATAGCAAGTTGTCTTGGAATAGTCAAATAAACCAAATTTTACAGAAAATGGGTAGAAGCATGGCTATTATTAGACGATGTAGGAAGTTCATTCCTTGTTGGACAACAAAACAACTGGTTCAGTCATTAGTGCTTTCTCATTTGGATTATGCCTCAGTTTAGGGTTGCCACCTGTCCCGGTTTTACCGGGATTGTCCTTTTTTTTAATAACCTGTCCCGGGAAATGTATCAACTCTCCTGGGACACTGAATGTCCCGGTTTTCAAAAAGCTATGTGAATATGTAATTTAGCGTGCGCACGGCAGAGAGGGAGGCCTTGCGTCTGTGTGTGTGTTTTTGCCTCATTTAGCGCATGTAAGACAGAGAGTATCCTGATTGGCCTGTTTCAGGACATAAACCAATCAACTGAATTAATCAGTGTATCTAGAAACAGGAGCGCCATGGCAGTGGGAGAGTGCCCCAAAGCGAAAATATAAGACACATTTTACACCAGACTACACGAAAGTGTATCCCTGTCTTAAAAGAGTTAAAATCTTGCATGGTGTACAGTTTGTAACAGTGACTTCAGCTTTACCCATGGCGGCTTTACATGTTGAGGTGAGTTCCACAAGTTTAATTTGATGTGCATATTTTTACAGGTCGGCTAGTTGCTATTTAGACCTGTTTAAAGTTGCAATGGAATATAAATAAAAAACAGTTTACATAAATAGTATAAGCAGCTTTAATAAATTGTAAAAGTGATTTACATGAAATAATAATTAACTGCACTTATAGCATAAAGCAATTTTTTATCTTTGTTAATGTTAATAATACATTTATTTAAATCTTGTTAACATTAGTTAATGACTGTGAACTAACATGAATAAACGTTAACATGATTAACAAATACAGTAACAAATGTACTGCTCACGGTTAGTTCATGTTAGTTAATACATTAACTAATGTTAACAAATAAGAATGAAAAAAAAAGAATTGTAAAGTGTTGCCAATAATTGCATGGGCCTATAGAAATATTATGCTGGGGGGGGGTGGTAGGGGGCTTGTGAGCAAACCAATTGGCCGGATCATCGATATGTCCAGGTTTTTTATCAGATATGGGTGGCAACCCTACCTCAGTTGTTTGATCAAATACAAGTGAAACACAGACTTCAGGTTGCTCAAAATAAAGCAGCTCGAATTGTTTTGGGCTGTCCATATAGAACCAGTGTGATTGTTATGCATGATAGTTTGGCTTGGTTAACTGTAAAAATTAGACTTAAGTATTTTTAGTAACATTTATTGAGAAATATTATTGTATCCAAAACTCCAGAAACAATTTATAATTAATTGTCCTTTTTTCCAGATACACATAATTATTGCACTAGACAAACGGGTGAGATGCGATGTGTGTTGCCTTTATGTCGAACGAACCAAATACAGCGGTCAGTGTTTTATCGAGCTATGGTGGCATAGAACTCATTACCAGGATTTTTGGTGCTGGAAAATAATAAAAAGCGCTTTCAAAAGAAGTTAAAACTTTTCTTGTTCACACAGTGATTATTGATAGTTGTATACTCTGATTTTTATGAAGATTTATGTTGAATTCAATGATTTAGTTTTGTTTGTGAATATAGAATGTGTATTGGAGTATAGAATGATACCAGAAAATGAGCTGTTTTTGAGTTTTTCTTTTCTTTGACATTGAGCTGCTATGAACTTATGTATGTCTTGTATATTGTTATTGTGTGTAGGTGTGTGAATGGTGTAAACATATAAGTGAAACATGTAATGAATTTTGAGGAGACCCCAGGAAGAATAGCTACTGTTGTTACAGTGGCTAATGGGGATCTTAATAAACTAAACTAAAACACAATACAGTCAGTCGTTTAAATAATGCCACCTGCTGATAGAATGGGGGAATAGTTTGGTGGAAACCACATTAAATATTAATTTAATTATATAATATAGTGCTAACAGTAACAACTCTGCACTAACAGTAACAACTAAGCCTATTTATTTATTGATTTTTTTGTTCGATCGTTACTCTGGTGTTACGTTAGTGCTGCATGACCGGCTTTTATTTTGATAGGCTCTATTTATCATTACTTCCGCGTCACGTGGCCAACCTGTCTTTCTTTTAATGTAGATCTTCAAACAGAGAAATGAAAAAAGGAATTTCCAAAACCCAAAATCGGTCCGTGTATCTTTTGGTCATTTGATATCTAATATGAAATCAAATAACGAAAAACAAAAAATGGCTCGTGTTTCGTTTTTCCGTTTTATTTAACAAACGAAAAACTAGATTACGGCTCAATTTTTCATTTTTTACTTGTGGTATAAAAATCAGTTCATGGTTTCTATATTTCATTTACAGCAGTGGTCGGGGCTAAAACGCCCCTTTCATCTGATTGGCCAAACCACGGCTGGATTTTTTCTGTCAGGCAGAATAAGAGTCCGCAGGGTGCTGTCAAGTTCCTAGTGAAGCAGCATTTAATGTTTACCCCGCATGAACTGATGGAGAAATATTTCTGAACACATAATTAGTGCTGCGAAGTTTCGCCTCTGCGACATTTGAGAGATCAGAAGCCATATGCTGACACATAGTTTGATGTATCATTTATTATTTCTGTATAGCATAATTTTTGTTATACGTGTTCCAGTGATAAGTGTAAAGTATAATGATACTGTAACATTATTACAATGACGTCCATCTCCCACGTGTATTTTAGAGAGCTTTAAAGTATCTGAATATGTTCTGAAAATTTATAGTAATAAGACGGTAGCGGTCATAACCCCGGTCTTTGGACGGGAGCGGGCAGTCTGACTGACAATAGCCCAGGGCCGGAGTGGGGCCACTTTTCAGCCCGGGAGTTTCAGGCCCAAGACCGGCCCACTTTTTCCATAGTGTTATTCCAAATTAGCACTTTTTTCAAATTGGATAAATAAAGCAACAGTTCAGCTCTTACCATAGTTTTTATTAATATCATGGTTCAACAAATAAGGTAAAAGTTAAATAATATTTCACTTAAGAAGTTAACAAAAATAGCACTTCTCTGCTTCCTGCTTCGCTACTGTTCGGACGCTTTTACTTGCGCTCTGTGCTTTGCGCTTTTGCGCTTTTGCTTTTTCGCTTTTATCTTTTGATTCAACTACCAGCAGTTCAGCACAGTGCTCAAACTAAACAATTGGGCACTCACACTAAAACTACAAATTCCTGGAACTATATTGATATTTGGAACATTCAACAACTTGGGGATTTTGTCAAAGCGGTCTAGCAGTCTGCTATTGCCGGCAGCTGACAATCCTAAAACAGGACAACACAGCTGCCCACACTCAAACAGAAGAAAAGAAGAAAGAATGCCTTCTTCTGGATATAAATCCACCTGCTGCTCAAATTGCCACAGACTTTTACAAAAGATTGCAGTTCTCGAAACAAAGTTACTTGTGGCGCTGCCGACCCTGCCAGAACATACAGCGGAGCTTCATCGTGGTCCTTCTCAACATAAAGCTGGTGAGTCCTGTGAACCTAATGCTTTTAAACAGGTCATAGTGAGCTCAGAGAAACCTAAAGAAATTGAGGACACAAACCGATGGCATAAACAGGGTGCGAGACCCAAAAGTGCTCAAGACATTAGACTGTCACGAGTGTCACAAATTGCTGCATTAGCATCATCTACCCCAGATATGGGTACAACTCGAGTAGCCAATATTGGTATTCTACCACCCCCTGTACGGCTTGAAAATAGATTTGAAGCACTAATGAGTTTGGGTGAAGAATCCCCAAATGTTAATGGACACAGATCACGTCAGCCTGTAGCTTACAGAGCTAACAGACGCTCAACATCATATAGGCAGCGGCGCTTCGCTCAGACAGCAGCCGAGCCAAACACGCTGATAGTGGGTGACAATATTATCAGAAACTTTGAAAGCAAGGCTACCCGTACATACTGTTTTCCTCGGGCAACGGTTTCTGATGTTAACAAGGAACTTTGCAACATTCTGATGAAACATAAGTCTGTCAGTCGGATTGTCATACATGTGGGAAAGAATGATATTCGAAAAGAGCAGTCTGAGCTCCTTAAGGGGGATTTCAATGAACTTTTTGAAACACTTACAAGACTGAAAGTTCAATTTTTCATCAGTGGACCTCTTCCAGCCCGAGGAACAAATATGTTTTCTCGTCTACTAAGCTTAAATTCATGGCTGCAAAAAACCTGCACCATGAGAGGACTGAATTTCATTGACAATTTCAATATCTTCTGGAGTCAAAGGCAACTTTTTAACACAGATGGTATCCACCCAAACAAACTAGGTGCTAGGTTGCTTAAAGACAATATCTTTTTCTCCATGCATCATCCATCAGCTGAGTGTGCCAGTCCACTACTGAACAGCGGAAATGACCACAGGATTTTACACCAGCATCTGGATGGACATTCAGATGACAAGGATAAAACTCTGCAGTCACAACTACTGTTCACAGACACAGCTCAGGCTGAGCCCTGCCCACAGACCTCGCTACAGCTGGATTGTGAATCAACACCCAAGGACGTTTCTGTTGATAATGACCAGAGGAAAGATAACACTCCCTCCCAGCCTTCAGGAACACCAGAATCACAGCTGATGTCGTCACACTCTCTCTCCCTCTCTCCAACATCACCACTTCTGGGCTTTTCAGAGAAAATGGAAAAACTGGTATCTGCTGGAACAAAGCTCACCCACTCTATTGCTGCGAGTCCCCAAATATCAACCAAGAAACGGCGGGCTCCTCAACCACCAAAGCCTTCGGGCCCAGCCCGCCCTCCCCCTCCATCTCAGAGAGCACTCCGACCTCTGCCTCAACGTCAGGGATCACACCAGCCCTCATCTGCAAACAGCACTGGTAACTGATGTGTGTTGGGTTCCCGCTACGTCAGCAGTAACAATCAAAAATATTTTAAGAACAAGCGGGCGCCCGATGTCCCTTTAGCTTTCCCTATCTCTGTCCTGACATGTGATAGAAAGATGAAGGCCGTCTCCAGCCGCACAGCAATTCTATCTAATCTACTGCCTATTATACGTCATTCTGAGATTGATACAGTTCCAAAACCAGTTACTGTTAAGTTAGCACTTCTGAACATCCGTTCACTAAAGAACAAATCCTTTTTAGTTAATGATCTTATCACCACTAACAACCTGGACTTTATGTTTCTAAATGAAACTTGGTTAGATGACAGCTGCAGCGCTACAGTCCTCAATGAATCAGCCCCACCCAACTTTACCTTTATAAATGTCTGTAGAGCTGTTAGAAGGGGTGGAGGAATAGCTGCTTTATTCAAAGATGCCTTTCAATGCAAGCAAGTGTTACTTGGTGATTACCAGTCTTTTGAATATTTGTGTATTGCTCTAAAAGGTACACCACGCATTCTGTTTACAATTATTTATAGACCTCCCAAATACACCTCAGCATTTGTTGATGAATTCACAGAACTTTTATCAACAATTTCCTCTGAATTTGATTATTTTGTTATTGCTGGAGATTTCAATATTCATATAGACAATTCAGAAAACAATACTGCGATTGAACTGTTAAATGTTTTAAACACTTTTGATCTGACCCAGCACGTGCAAGGTCCTACACACAATCGGGGACACACTCTTGATCTGCTCATTAGCAAGGGTCTAAACATTTCATCCACTGTAATCAAGGATGAAGCGCTATCTGACCATTTCTGTGTTTACTTTGATTTATTGATCTGTCCTGCCACTGATGCTAGATCTGTCTATATCAAAAAAAGGTTCATAAATGAGAACACCAGTGAGGTATTTATGAATGCTATGTCAATGTTGCCAAACATATCCGCAGACTCTGTTGATGTTCTCCTTGAAAACTTTAACATAAAAGTTAAAGATGCTATTGATGGTATAGCTCCAGTTAAGGTCAGGGTGATCACTGGCAGACGTAGAGCACCCTGGAGAAACACAACAGCAGTACTGCACATGAAAAGAACTTGCAGAAAAGCTGAACGTATGTGGCGGAAAACAAAACTTGAAGTACATTATAGCATCTATAAGGACAGTCTTTGTGCTTTCAATGTAGAACTAGGCACAGCTAGACAGACCTTCTTCTCCAATATTATAAATAACAACATAAACCACACTCGCACTCTTTTTGCTACTGTAGAGAGACTAACAAACCCCCCAAATCAAGTTCCTAGTGAAATGCTCTCTGACAACAAATGCAATGAGTTTGCTAAGTTTTTCTCTGAGAAGATCAGTAATATCAGAATGGCAATCAATACGACCTCAAATTGTACTGTGGTCAGTCAGATATCATTGCAACAACCTCAGAAATTAGCCATTCTCTCAGAATTTGACATAATTGATATAAAAACCTTGGAAGAAACAGTACAACATCTTAAAGCATCAACTTGCAGCCTTGACACTCTCCCCACATCTTTTCTCAAAAAGGTGCTTAACTGCTTAGAAACTGACCTCTTAAAAATAGTAAACACCTCTCTGATCACAGGCACTTTTCCAGAGTCATTAAAAACAGCAGTTGTAAAGCCTCTCCTAAAAAAGAGTAACCTAGACAAAACCATACTTAGCAACTACAGACCTATCTCAAATCTTCCGTTTATAAGCAAGATCGTTGAAAAGGTTGTTTTCAATCAGCTGAACAAATTCTTAAACTCAAATGGCTATCTGGACAACTTTCAATCTGGTTTCCGTCAGCATCACAGCACAGAGACAGTGCTCATAAAGATAATAAATGATATTCGCTTAAACTCTGATTCAGGTAAAATATCAGTGCTGGTGCTACTAGATCTTAGTGCTGCCTTTGACACAGTAGATCACATCATACTCTTACATAGACTGGAAAACTGGGTAGGGCTCTCTGGGATGGTTCTCAAATGGTTTAAAACATACCTACAAGGAAGAGGTTACTATGTGAACATAGGTAACCATAAATCTGAGTGGACATCCATGACATGTGGAGTCCCACAGGGTTCAATTCTTGCACCGCTTCTGTTTAATTTGTATATGCTCCCACTTGGTCAAATAATGAAAAAGAACCAAATTGCTTACCACAGCTATGCAGATGACACCCAGATATACTTAGCCCTGTCACCCAATGACTACAGCCCCATTGACTCTCTATGTAAATGCATTGATGAAATTAACTGTTGGATGCGTCAAAACTTCCTCCAGTTAAACAAAGACAAAACCGAAGTCATTGTATTTGGAAATAAAGATGAAACTCTCAAAGTTAACACATACCTTGACTCTAGGGGTCTAAAGACACAAAATAAAGTCAGAAATCTTGGTGTAATTTTAGAGTCTGACCTTAATTTCAGTAGTCACGTGAAAGCGATAAGCAAATCAGCTTACTACCATCTCAGAAATATTGCCAGAATTAGATGTTTTGTCTCAAGACAGGACTTAGAGAAACTTGTTCATGCTTTCATCACCAGCAGGGTGGATTACTGCAATGGACTCCTTACTGGGATCCCCAAAAAGACCATTAGACAGCTGCAGCTCATACAGAACGCTGCTGCCAGAATTCTGACCAGAACCAAAAAATCTGAGCACATCACTCCAGTCCTCAGGTCCTTACACTGGCTTCCTGTTACATTTAGAATAGATTTTAAAGTATTGTTACTCGTTTATAAATCACTTCATGGCTTAGGACCCAAATACATGACAGATATGCTAACTGAATATAAACCTAACAGATTACTCAGATCATTAGGATCCGGTCAGTTAGAAATACCAAGGGTTCACTCAAAACAAGGTGCGTCAGCATTTAGCTTTTATGCCACGTCTAGCTGGAATCAACTTCCAGAAGAGATCAGATGTGCTTCAACAGTAAACACTTTTAAATCTAGATTAAAAACACATCTGTTTAACTCTGCATTTACTGAATGAGCACTGTGCTGCTTCACACTGACTGCACCTTTAACTCAAGTCACTTTTTACTCCTGTTTTATTCTTTTTAACATTTTAAACTGTTTTATTAAAATCACATTTATTCTCTTTAATTGTTATTTTAAATTCTCATGTATCTTTGTCTTTATTGTGATCTTATCGTGTAAATCTTATTTTTACTTTTTCTTTTTCTTTTTTATATATTGTTTTCTCATTTCTGTGTAAAGCACTTTGAATGACCTCTGTGTATGAAATGTGCTATACAAATAAACTGCCTTGCCTTGCCTTGCCATAAGCTTTTTTTCGGCTGGTCATTTTTGACTGGGAAAACAAAAGGTGTTATAGGGTTCTGAACATAACCTGAGGGTTAAATAACTTTAATTCATATTGTTTACTCATGGCCTCCTCATTTTCAGCGGGGGACTGCTCAGAAGCTGCTTGCATAATATTTGCAAAGTCTATGAATCGCCATGTATACACAAAAGGGTAATATTTTAACAAAAAAAATGTTTGGCTTGTAAATAGTTTGACAACGGTATTAGCCGAATAATTACGTTGCTAATGCTAATCATTACTAGGCTTATTTCTCTTTAAGTTACCTGTTGTCTCTTTTGTTTGTCCTCTTGAAAATAAATCTGTAAGTTTGGCACATTTGGCAGCATACTCCTCCAATGTATTTTTTCTTCAACCTGTTTTTTACGCCCTCCTCCTCTTAGACGCGTATACGGTAGGGCCAGCCCAGACTACCGGAGAAAAGTTTTCTTGGACGTGCTATGGACCGAACCAACTCTATGGGAGGGGAGGGGAAAACTCCTTCACATGGTACAACCCATGCAGAGGCTGCGCGCTGCAGTGTCAATGCGAAACGTGTGAAGTTTCATTTAAGAGAAGATAGACTCACTAACGTGACAAAAAAAAAAAAAAAACTCGACCGGCCCAAAAGTGAAGCGGCCCACCGGGAATTCTCCCGGTTCTCCCGATTACCCAGCCCGGGCCTGCAATAGCCCACTCCTGACATATTAACATAACAGCGTTTCCGCACTGACCTGGGGCACGTTCAATCTCACACCGGTGCGCAACGTTTTGCTACGGTTTCCGGGTTGAACAACATGTTTCCTGGAAACGGTGTGCAACGGAATGCAACAGGTTTTAGAAGCGTTTTCTCTTGTTTGGTGGGTGTGTCAGAAATGTCGGCCCAATCAGCGGCAAGATTTATAAAACCACATGGTAGTAAAGAGACAGCTCCCTCAATGGGTTCAAGTTGGAATGTTGTCTTTCATTCTGGACAGCAAGGTCAGTGACTGTAACATCGAGGGTATTTTACAGTTTTAAACACACATTTATAACGATTTCATCAGGCTTCAGAAACATTTAAAAAAGAACACAAAGAATGGCCTCTCAGCTACCGTAGTTGCAACTCTTGCGTCATCACAACAGGGTGTTCAATGCATCACCGTTTCAGTTTAATAAAGGTTGTGCAACGTTTTGTCGGGGCTGAACGCAGCCCTGGCTAACTCAGGCGGCTGATCTCGAATCGCTCTCACGGTACTTAAAAACCACATGACACAGTCACGTGCCTGCAGCGCCAGCTTAAGTCGGACAAAAGTACTAACCGGAATGCACTGCTTCAAGTCTGCCGCCGATCGGTCTGCGCAGCGCCGCATGAAGTCAAACACACCTGGGGCACGTTCAATCTCACACCGGTGCGCAACGTTTTGCTACGGTTTCCGGGTTGAACGACATGTTTCCTGGAAACGGTGTGCAACGGAATGCAACAGGTTTTAGAAGCGTTTTCTCTTGTTTGGTGGGTGTGTCAGAAATGTCGGCCCAATCAGCGGCAAGATTTATAAAACCACGCGGTAGTAAAGAGACAGCTCGCTCAATGGGTTCAAGTTGGAATGTTGTCTTTCATTCTGGACGGCAAGGTCAGTGACTGTAACATCGAGGGTATTTTACAGTATTATACACACATTTATAACGATTTCATCAGGCTTCAGAAACATTTAAAAAAGAACACAAAGCATGGCCTCTCAGCTACCGTAGTTGCATCTCTTGCGTCATCACAACAGGGAGTTCAATGCATCACCGTTTCTGTTTAATAAACGTTGTGCATCGTTTTGTCGGGGCTGAACGCAGCCCTGTATAGCCAGCTCCAAAAGGAGCTCTGGAGCTGTGTGGTACTGAATCCGTTGTCAGTCAACGACTTTCTTTTGCACGAATGTTTGAAATAGTTTGGCAAAAAATACTTAATTTGCCAGTAAGGCTATATGGTTTTCGTTTATGTTGGTTAGAATTTTAAATGATAGACAATGTCCTATTTAATTTATGTTTCTCTGTTACATTTTGAGTTGACCCTAAATGTTGTTTTTTTATTCTGCCCTGTAAATCTGGCAAGATGTCTTTGCATCCCAGTGTTGCCACGAGTGCACCTTAAAAGAGAGCAAATCCATCGTGGAGAGACGCTAAATAAACTGTCTTCTGAACATGATTTTGTTAAATAGGCTATAGATGTCGGTTAAATAGTTTAAAGTTAATTTCACTTAGCACTAAAGTTACAGTTTATTTTCATATTTAGCTAATAATGTGAGACTGGGTAGCATAATGAGTGAAAGAAGTCATATTAATTTTCTTTATTTTTCCCAATTCTGTTGACAGTACAATGTTAAAATAATTTTTATATTGACACGTCGACAAGCGCAGAGCTCTATTCATACCTTAGGTGTGGGTGTCATAACCGAATAAATAATAATAATAAATAAATTTTCAAAAGTTGGACTGTAAGCAAATGCGACTTAGAGCATGATTTATTTGTCATCTTTACACCCTTATTAAAATGAATGCAATCTGTTACCACACTTAATGTTTAAAATTATTTCATTGGTATGTCTGCTAAGATGGACAGGACAGGATTTCAAATGGAAACTGTTTAAAAAACATATAAAAACATTGAGAATATTACATAAATTGTTTAATGTTTTATTTAGATTTTCAGCTGATTTTGTTCTGGGCCATTTACCTGATAATTTTATCGCTTTAACATAACCACTGTTGAACAAATATATAACTAATAACACATTTTAAATAACAAATATCACATATAAAGAAAAATAGGCATAACATAAAAAGAAACATAATCTGATGATTTATTTCAATTTCACAAAAATGCATGCACATAACTGAGCTTAATTTGACCTCACAAAGATGTTTATGATGCTCATACAAAAATAATGCAGGAATTGGAAAACACAAACTTTTCTACACATAACTATACCAGAGCCCTTTGCGATTTCTAGAAGATTAATTGAACCTTGCTAATAGTACAGAGCAAAAATTGTCACATGAATGTTATAAACGTCCAAAACAATTATTTTCGTTTAAACAGGCATACAGTCTGACTTTTGAATTTATTTCTATCTTTTATTATTATTTTTATTCGGGTGTGACACACGCACACCGAGGTTGTGTATTAAATACGAGTGCCGAGATATTGTAATATTTAATTTCATTTTACGTTAACTATACTGCTCCTGGACACATTAATGATACACCAAACTATGTGTCAGCATACTGTTGGCTTGCGATCTTTTAAATTTCGTACATTAAAGGCAAAGCTTTGCAGCAGCACTAATTATGTGTTCAGAAATATTTCTGCATCAGTTATCATGCGGGGTAAACATTAAATGCTGCTTCACGTCAGAAACTTTAACAGCACCCTGCGGACTCTTATTCTGACTGACAGAAAAATTCCAGGCCGTGGTTTGGCCAATCAGATGAAAGGGACGTTTTTGCGCCGACCACTGCTGTAAATGAAATATAGAAACCATGAACTGATTTTTATACCACAAATAAAAATTGAAAAATCGAGCCGTAATCTAGTTTTTCATTTGTTAAATAAAACGGAAAAACAAAACACGAGCCATTTTTCGTTTCTCGTTATTTGATTTCAGATAGGATATGAAATGACCAAAAGATACACGGACCAAAATCGAACCGTTATTTGAATTTGGTTTAGTTGTTTTTCGTTTTTAGATTCAGAAACCAAAAACGGAAGAACGGCTCTTATTTTAGCGGTTTTTTTTTTTTTTTTTTTTGAAACGACAAACGAAAAACATGTGGTTTCTCGTTATTTTGTTTTTTGGTTTAAACGAAAAAAAAAAAACTATCAAAACGTACACGGACCTCCAACCTTTTTTTTCCCTACGACGTTTGTCATTACTTATTAGCAAAATATGAATAAGGGAAAACGTAGGTTTGTATCTAGTGCTGTGTAAAAAATAACTTTTAACTGAACTAACTATTTAACCGACATTTAGCCTATAAACAACGTTCCTATAAAAGACACGTTTTAGCGTATCGCATTAAAAAACCGACAACGATGACTGAATGCGCTCTCTTTTAAAGGACAAGTTCGGTATTTTAGACTTAAAGCCCTGTTTTCAGATTGTTTATGGTGAAATAGAATGGTTTTGACTGAAATTTCGACATATGCGGGTGCCCCGAGAATTTTCGCGTGTTTGTGTTTCAGCTCAGACCTCTACAATGGGTTTAATGGTGCACTGGAACAATTCAATTCAATTCAATTTTATTTATATAGCGCTTTTCACAATTGTCAATTGTTGCAAAGCAGCTTTACATGAGTAGATGTAGAGGAGAACACTGAAAATCAATATATAGTATAAGAAGTAGAATATAGCGGCTATGGATAAACCGTGTAAGCAAGCGTATTAATAATGTCACGTATACAGTAAAGTGCTAAGTTAAGCCAAAGTTGGCTGACTCTCCCTGGGACTAAAAAAACCCCCTTAGGAGAAAACCCGGTGGGAAAAACTCCTAGAAGGACAAAAAACCCTAGGGAGAGATTATTTATATATATATATGTATATATAGACACGGTAGGGATAGGAAGCGGGTAAGCGGATTAAACTGGTTCAGCCGGTGGTTGTTGGTCGCGCATCGGCTGGGCATCACGTTGAAGGACAGCCAGTAGATAAGTGGTGCGATGACCTTCACTGCAACAGGAACTGGGTCTGTTTGTCTCATTGTCCACGGGGTCGAGGACGAGACAGGGAGACAAAAACAGAATTCTATTAGCGTAGGGGCCGTTCGCATGTAATGCAAGTGTCAAACATTATAGTGGTTTAATTCAGCTCGGTTCCAGACAGGCTAACTATTGCGGCAAGAGTAAATTACCCATATGAGGTATGTGAGTGCTTTGTTCTAGACAAAATAACTACTGCGGGAAAAAGTACATTTATTGGACATTCTATGTGAATGCTTTGTTAAAGAAGAATGTCTTAAGTTTAGATTTAAATTGCTCGACTGTGTCTGATGCTCGAACATTATTTGGTAAATCATTCCAGAGCTTAGGGGCCAAGTAGGAAAAGGATCTACCACCTTTAGACACTTTTGATATTCTAGGGATAAGTAAGTAACCAGAATTTTGTGATCGCAGTTTACGTGGTGGATTGTATTCTGATGGTAGTTCTTTAATATACGAGGGCGCTAGGCCATTTAAGGCTTTGTAGGTGATTAGTAATATTTTAAATTTTATGCGATATTTAACTGGTAGCCAGTGTAAAGATGCCAGAATTGGACTAATGTGGTCATACTTTTTAGATCGAGTAAGCACTCTTGCGGCGGCGTTTTGAACCAGCTGTAGCTTGTTTACCTGATTTGCGTGACATACCCCGAGTAACGAGTTACAATAGTCTATTCTAGAGGTCATAAAAGCATGGATAAGCTTTTCTGCATCTGATGCAGACAGCATATGGCGTATTTTTGAGATATTTCTAAGATGGAAGAATGCTGTGCGGCAGACGTTGGAGATATGACTATTGAAAGATAGATTGCTGTCAAACTTTACGCCTAAATTCTTAACCGTGGAAGATGGCACCACCGTGCAGCCATCTATGGGCAACTTGTAATCTGACATATTATGTTTGGAGCGATTTGGTTCAATAAGAAGTATCTCAGTCTTATTGGAGTTTAGCATAAGAAAGTTATGTGCCATCCAGTCCCTAATATCACTAATGCAGTCTGTTAGTTTAGCAAACTGGTGTGTTTCGCTCGGATGTGACGAGATGTAAAGCTGGGTATCATCCGCATAGCAGTGAAAACTTATGTTATGTTTCCTGATAATGTCTCCTAGAGGTAACATATATAGCGAGAATAGGATAGGGCCTAGAACTGATCCCTGAGGTACGCCGCATTTAATGGGGGAGTGATAGGACTAAACAAAAAGTGACATAAACAAAGTGATATCGATTGGTTAGATACGATCTAAACCAGGCTAGCGCCTGACCACTGATGCCAACATAGTTTTCTAGTCTATTGAGTAGGATTCTGTGATCTATTGTGTCAAAGGCTGCACTAAGGTCTAGTAATATATGGATTGAGATTTCACCACGATCGGATGTTAATAGGAGGTCATTTGTAACTCTAAGCAGCGCTGTTTCTGTGCTATGGTGGGGACTGAATCCTGATTGGAACTTTTCATATGTATTATTATTCGCTATGAATGTGCGTAGCTGGCTTGCCACTACTTTTTCTAATATTTTAGAAAGAAATGGTAGATTTGAGATTGGTCTAAAGTTATTAAGATCTCCCTGGTCAAGGTTTGGTTTTTTAATGAGTGGTCTAATAACTGCTAGTTTGAAAGCTGTAGGAACGTATCCTAATTCTAGCGATGAGTTAAAGATATTAAGTACCGTGTCGGACACTACATGAAATACCTCTTTTAGTAATTTTGTGGGAACGGGGTCTAATATACAGGAAGATGATTTTGATGATGTTACTAATTTAGAGAGCTCTTCTATTGTAGTAGCTTTAAATGACTCAAGATGTTCGTATGGTAAACTAGTGGTAAATGTACTATTGGGTAGAGTGGTGGCTGCTTGCGTAGTTTCTATGTTTTCCCTAATAAACATAATTTTGTTAGTAAAGAAGTTCATGAAGTCGTTACTATTGTGTTGGAGTTTACTATTTGTTTCTGTTTGTTCTTTGTTTCTAGTCAGTTTCGCAACTGTGCTAAAGAGGAAACGAGGGTTGTTTTGATTTTCTTTAATAAGCGTACTGAGATAGGTAGATCTGGCGGTTTTAATAGCCTGTCTGTAGTGTTGAACACTCTCTTTCCATGCTGAACGCCATACCTCTAACTTTGTGTTTCGGTAGTTTCTTTCCATTTTTCTAGCTACTTTTTTAAGGGCTGCAGTATGATGGTCATACCATGGAGCTGGCGTTTTTTTCTTTGATTCTCTTTTTTCGAATGGAAGCAACGGCATCAACCGTGCTAGAGCAAACGTTGTTCAGGTTGTCTAATATAATAACCAGATCTTCACGGTTATATGCTACATGTTTCATTTGAGACAGGTCTGGAAGAGTGCTAATAAAGCTATCTTTAGTGGTGGAAATTATTGTTCTGGCTAATCTGTAACATGGTGTAGACTGAACGGTCCTATCTAGAAGTATTGTGTATGACACAAGGCAATGGTCTGAAACGGCATCTCTCTCGGGTGATATTTCGATGTCATTAATATTGAGTCCGAGTGACAGAATTAAGTCTAATGTGTGCTTACGAGTATGCGTTGGCCCTGACACGTTTTGTTTAATACCGAGAGAATTTAGAACATCCATAAACGCACGTCCTAATGCATCTTTGGAGTAATCCACATGGATATTAAAATCACCAACGATAAGAGCTTTATCTACAGTGACTGTAAGCTCAGATAGGAAGTCCGCTATTTCTTTAAGAAAATCTGTGTGGTGGCCCGGAGGCCTATATATGGTAGCTAAAATGAACGAAAGCTGTTTGTTGTTACGATCAGTTATTTCCATGTTTAACAGTATTATTTCAAAAGAATTAAATTTTAGTACTGATTTATGGTTTACTTTGAACATTTTGTTATATATTGTAGCTACACCACCCCCTCTCCCTTTTAGACGAGGAACGTGTTTATAATAATAGTCTTCTGGGGTGGATTCGTTTAAACTGATGTAATCGTCTGCTTTAAGCCAGGTCTCTGTTAAACAGAGTGCATCTAAGTTTTGGTCAGTAATTATTTTATTGATAATAGGTTCTTTATTGGTAAGCGATCTAATGTTAAGAAGGCAGAATTTTAACATTTGAGTTTCATCTGCTAATGTATTGTGTTTTAATTTTATGTTAATAAGATTTGTACGAGACGAGGTAAACGGTGCTCTGTATTTATTTGTTCGAGGAACAGACACAGTCGAGATGTGTTGGTACTCTGGTAAAAAAGGCTCTATGTGCTGGGATATATGTGATCTAGACAATCCTTCCTAAAATGCATTAAACTTTTGTTTACAAAGACGTGAAACTCACCGAGTGGTCAGGGGTGTTTACTGGTATGCTCACACAAAAATCGCTCCAAAAGACGCATTCCAACAGGTTTTATCGTAGTTTTTTACCAGCTCCATGGACTTGTATTAGATGTCCTGTGAGGTACGATATTACTCCGCGCCGGGAACTTTGTTTCTATTCTTGCTATAGACCCTTTTACAGCTTACGTAATCAAATAGCCTGCGCGCGCATTTGGGCAACGGAAGTAGTGTTATTCCCCATTGGTTCTAACGTGGTAGCAACTCAGAACGTTTATTAAAACGGTTTCCCAGCATCAAATTGTCTGGTTGTTGCGTTTGGTTGCTCAAATATAATATACTAATATACGTATATATGTATCTGGCAACTTTATTTTTGGCCATCTGCTAACGTCTTCTATCCACTCCACTATAGTACACGGATCTGGTAGCTGTGTTGAAAATGTTGATAAAGTCAACTTTTTTAAAATAACTTACTGTTTGTGTTGCTTCACTGCTGATTCTTACGATACTTCCGTTGCCTAAATGCGCGCGCATACGCTGCCACGTCATCATTGTGTACAAACAGTAAAAGGGTCTATTGGCAAGGGCGGATTAGCGCCACCACCTGGGCTGGAGTGTCTATTATTCAAGCTCTCAGCGGAAGAATGTACGGGTGTGAGGCGTTTGGAAAAATAGGTCCACAAGTTAACAACGAATGCTAAAACAGCTGTTGGAAAGCATCTTTTGCAGCGATTTTTGTGTGAGCATATCAGTGAACACCCCTAACCACTCGGTGAGTTTCACGTCTTTGTAAACGAAAGTTTAATGCATTTTAGGAAGGATTGTTCCAGTGCACCATTAAACCCATTGTAGAGGTCTGAGCTGAAACACAAACACGCGAAAATTCTTAGGGCACCCGCAAATGTCGAAATTTCAGTCAAAACCATTCTATTTCACCATAAACAATCTGAAAACAGGGCTTTAAGTCTAAAATACCGAACTTGTCCTTTAAGGTGCACTAGTGGCATCATCGGGATGCAAAGACATATTTCCAGGTTTACAGGGCATATTTAAAAAAAACATTCACGGTCAATGCAAAATGTAACAGAGAAACATAACCTAAATTAAATAGGGCAAAGCATATCACTCAAAATTCTAAGCAACGAAAACCATATTAGCCTATTTTCTGCCAAACTATTTCAAACATTCTTGCAGGTGTACATGTGATCAGAATCAGGCCCGGATTGGCCATACGGAGAACCGGGAGAATTCCCGGTGCCGGTGTGTTTTTTGGAGGCACGAGGGCTGGTGTCATCATGCCACCAGGTTGAAGGTTGCTGTCCCTATGCTGACAGCACTCACAGCAGCCTCATTCGCATAATTTGCGGGTGGTATACGCCCCCACCGCTTTATGCCCAAATTGATTGTGCCCCGACTCCCGACCATGGAGTAATTCTTGCGTTCATAATAATAATTAGGGCCCGTAAACATCTAAAACGCACGGACACCGCACGACGCGCCGCTTCTGCTTTTTAAAGCGCTCGCTTGTGAACACGAAACGGCCTCTAAAAGGTAAATGATCTACAAATCGTATTTTTTAAATCTAAGTTATACATGTAACAATGGATAATCTATTAATAGTTATTCTTCATCTATTTAATGCAAAACTCATCAGTTTTATTGGGGGGAAAAACGATGTTTCATATCAATATGATGTTTTCTCAAGTAAAATGTTGAAAGTCCATTATATATTTGTTCTTTTTGACCCAAGAGAGGCCTACCATACATTATTTGGCAATATACAGGATCTAAGTACTACTACTAAATAGATTAAGATAAGGATTTTTATATTTCCATCTGTTTCCCCTGAATTGATAAATCTTGCTTTATCAGTTTCCAAACTTTTTCAACCCAACAGGTAATCTCAAGACCCACCATTTATTAAAAAAAGAAATATAGGGGAAAACACAAACACATTTGTTCCTTTTCAGCAGTTTTTGAATAAGTTTAACTGAATAATATTAAAATACCTTATGGTCGGGCTGCACGATTATGGCAAAATCATAATTGTTTTAGGACTACTGTATTTGCACTGAATTGGAAATTTTATTTTTGGAAAATATATTAATTGCAAGGCTGCAGAGAATATAGTGCACTACTGCAGACTTATAAACTACTGAGGATTTAATTATATTATTTTAATATAGTCAGTTGTGAACTAAAGTGGGCCAGTCTAAGACATGAAACTCCAGGGCTGAAAATGAGTCCCACTCCGGCCCTGATCAGAATGAAGTGCGTATACGCCAACGCTGTCAAAAGATGTCGGGCTGCATTTTCCAAAAGCATCGTAACTTAAGAAGCACTTAAAAATCGTTGTAGATCTACAGCTCTACCGTGATGATGTTGTGCCTTTCATCTATTATTTTAAATGTAGAAGGCAATACTTAAGGAGACTAAAGACATTGTATTGTTAAGCTCTTATAATTCATTCTTTGATTATGAAGTGAATAATGACCAAAGGTTGTGCTTAATATAATGTGTACAGTATGCATAGAACAGTGTGTACATCCGTGCTGGTAAAATAAATGTAAAATAAACATTACATAGAAAGGAATAAGATATTAATATAGCAATGATAGCAAAAATAAGTAATATAATAAACTTAAAAAGGCAATTCACAATGGAATGAGTGCTAACTAAATATGGAAAAGATGATTTCACATACCATAAATTATTAAAACGTGCAATTAGTCATTGAACAATATTAAACAATATTATTAACAATATTATTACTTGCACATTGGGTGAAGATTAGGCTAAACTTTTAACAAGCGTGTGCTACAATTAAGAGTCATTCTATAGGCGACATTTTAGCTCGGATAGCCAAAACGGATAGCCAGCCACTGTGTGTGATCTTATTTAAGTGCATTTTTGTGAAATGCACGTGAAAGAATAACTAACGTTAATTACGTAGCTCGTAGAAATTGCTCTTAAGTGGTAAGTTCAATTTTATCGGAAAACCCAGCCCGGACCGCCCGTTCCATCACGGAAGACCAGAGTTCCGACCTCTGCCGTATTTATACACTTAAATTTAATCCCGCACCACAAGAATCCTTATAGGCATTTTACACGATATGCTGCAAACAGTGAAATCGCAATGCAACCACATCTTTTTTCATGTAGTGGAAGAGTTTTGTGCAGCATTTATTTTTTAAGGCAATAGCCTACATAATTTTTATCACTGTGCCATATCCAAATAAATAATAATAGCAGACAAAAGTTTAAAAGTCGGCCTGAATAAGCGAATAAGACATACAGGAGGGCTCTGTTATTATGCACAACCTTATTAAAATGGCTGTAATCTGTTACCACAATAGTAGGCTACTTGATCTGTTTAAAATGATTTCATTGGCATATGTCTGCTAAGGTATAAAATTAAAAATCTAAATAAAAAATTGTCCTAATCCCGTTATTCATATTTTGTATTTTGATCCGAATGCACAATCAAAAAATCGAAAAACAAGTCGTTATTCGTTTTATCATTTTTGTTTTTAATTTGAAAAATTGATTGAACGAACGATACACAGATTTTATAGGCTACTTTTGAATTCGTTTTGTTAATTTGCTAATATTTAAGTTAAACACATTTCATGTAGGCTTATTTATTTTGTTATTTTTCACAAAAGAAAGATGTAATCATCATGTTCTATTCACTTTAATGCTTTTTGCGCATAAACTAAACCCTTGGAGGAATTATTTATGAATCAACAACGCAAATCAAGGAATTAAAGGACAAGTTCGGTATTTTAGACTTAAAGCCCTGTTTTCAGATTGTTTATGGTGAAATAGAATGGTTTTGACTGAAATTTCGACATTTGCGGGTGCTCTGAGAATTTTCGCGTGTTTGTGTTTCAGCTCACACCTCTACAATGGGTTTAATGGTGCACTGGAACAATCCTTCCTAAAATGCATTGAACTTTCTTTTACAAAGACGTGAAACTCACCGAGTGGTCAGGGGTGTTCACTGATATGCTCACACAAAAATCGCTCCAAAATACGCATTCCAACAGGTTTTATCGTAGTTTTTACCAACTCCATTGACATGTATTAGATGTGTTGTGAGTTACGGTATTACTCCGCGCCGGGAACTTTGTTTCTATTCTTGCAATTGGCAAAGGCGGATTAGCGCCACCAACTGGGAAAAATAGGTCCACAAGTTAACAACGAATGCTAAAACAGCGGTTGGAAAGCATCTTTTGCAGCGATTTTTGTGTGAGCATATCAGTGAACACCCCTGACCACTCGGTGAGTTTCACGTCTTTGTAAACGAAAGTTTAATGCATTTTAGGAAGGATTGTTCCAGTGCACCATTAAACCCATTGTAGAGGTCTGAGCTGAAACACAAACACCCGAAAATTCTCAGGGCAGCCGCAAATGTCGAAATTTCAGTCAAAACCGTTCTATTTCACCATAAACAATCTGAAAACAGGGCTTTAAGTCTAAAATACCGAACTTGTCCTTTAACTTATTTCTCTATTTAAGACAGTCTGGCAGGGCGGTAATAGCGATACAGCAAACACCGAAAAGTTTATAGGATTAGATTTGTAAGTAAGATTATGAAGAAAACAGCGGTCCTGACTCCTGGCTTTTTTCTATAAATTTGGCGCACGGCACGCAACATTGCTGTTCGGGGTTACGTTCAAATAATTTTCTTCAAAAGAATTATGCTCTGGCTCTGACTCGATTGTAAGAGGCTCATTACCTAATTCCGTCTTCGGGTTCGGACCTGATGTGGGAGGTTGATGTCAGAGCATTGGTTAGGATCTTCGGACGGATCAGTAACTTAACATTCTTAACGAAAAAGTTATCAATCGTTCTTTTCCTCTTCTCTTATTATCTGCGGCTACATCCACTCTGTTTATCCACGGACTCACCTCTCTCTCTCTCTCTCTCTCTCTCTCTCTCTCTCTCTCTCTCTCTCTCTCTGACTGGAGCGCACACGCATTTTTAAACGTACACACACGTAGATCTGGACCATGGCTTTTTCCCTCGGGCTCCTGGTCGCACCAGTGCGACCTGATATTTTTTTAAGTCGCACCATTGATAGATTAGGTCGCATCTGCGACCAAATTGGTCGCACTCTAGAGCCCTGAATAAAACCACAAACTCACCGATGAGAAGAACGCTGAAATATAAAGTTTGAGACATTTCTGAAAAACAAACACATTAAAAACATCAGATGTTGATTTATTCTGTTTTCATTTATTGTTAATGTGACAACAAAAGACCAGCTGTGGTAAAAATGAAGTTTTGAATGTTTATATGTGTGATGTAAGTATGAAAAAGAAGCGGAAACACAAAACTCAACTTTATTTTTTACAAAAAAACTCTTCCCTCTCTAAACACTTGCAGTTAATAAAAGAGAAGAGAAAGTGGAGAGAATCAGTTTACAGTTTTTTACAATTGCTAAAACACATTTCTTAAAACTACTGCCCATTGTCTCAAAACCTTAAACACACAAAAAAACTAATCTTCAAACAATCTCCTCAATATCACTTCATAACATTTTCATTTCAATATCTTTGCACTTTTAAACAAACTAGCACAATGAGACAAACACTGAATACTGAATATTATTTATAATAAAACATCATTAAATGAGTCTATGTAAGAGATTGTATACATATATGAAAAAAACTCTGGTTTTATCAATAAAACTGGTTTGTTCCAAATCCCTACAAAGTTTCATTAATAGTCATTGAACATTAATACACAAACCTTATAAAACACTGTGATATCATAAATATTATTTTAATAGTAATGAGAACGAAAAAAAGTTCTTACTTTTGAGTTTGTGTGTTTCTCTCCTGAATCTTCTGCGTCTCTGTCTGTGTGTTTAGATGTTATTATATTATATCTCATCTTCAACACCTCCCATCATTTGTTTATTTAATTAGAAAGACTAATTTTCATATTTCATTTCCTTCTTGTTTGTTTATTGTTCATGTGATGATAAACAGAATTCACAGTGGAAAAGTTAATTCTCTTTATTTGCATATTATCATACAAGTATATGTCAGTGCAACACAGTAAATAAAAGAGATTAAAACATACAACTAAAGTTTTCCCGTAACACAGATGAATGGAGAGTAAAACTGTATACAGGATTATTGAAGCATAGTAACAATGTAAACAAGACCAAATACTTACAAAGAAATAAAATATAAAAAATGCCTTTAATTATGTTGGCTTGACAAAACGTCTCGGTTACGTATGTAACCCTCGTTCCCTGAAGGAAGGGAACGGAGACGTCACGTCGTGACCGACGAATTGGGAAGGGGTGTAGGGGGCGGAACCTGAGGCAAAGTGCAGAAGGCCGGTCACTACCCGTTCCTTAACCCACGATAGTGAACCAGCGAACTGGGGAAGCAACCTAAACTGGGCGGAGTTAGGAACACTGCGGAAGCCATTCCCTAAGAAGATAACTGGATGACATAGAATATGAAATAACCGGCTGGTTTCCCATATAGAAGTCTCTGAACAGTACATGGTATGACAGAGAGGTGCAGAGCAGGCTCTGCTAAGGGAAAACATGGAGGATTTTAACCCCACAGACTATAAACACATAGGAACCCCACATAGGGGACACAATGTGGACGCCTATAGCCTACACAGGTTTTTAGAGAATTAATCTGTGATAGGCTGACAGTGGATGTTCCGCAACATCGGCCATCAGGGGGGTGGAGGAGGGCAAAAACAGTTTTTGTGACGTTTTTGTCTTAACAGCCTTCCATAATGGTGCAAATGAGCAGCACCAGCTCTGCCGATACGTCTCCAAATCTGCTGAACCGCTATGGGGTGGAGTTGCCATTCGCCGGGGCGCGCAGCTCCAGAGAGTTGAATGTAAATGGCACAAAGAGACCTCAGATTCTTCTGACTCCAGGTGAGGAGGTGACGGGTGAGATGTGACAGGTGACGCGAGCGTAAACCGCCTTGGCGATTGATGTACGCAACAGTGGCAGTATTGTCTGTGCGAACTGATACATCTTTGCCCCGTAACTCGTTGCTGAAACAGATGAGCACAAGATATACAGCCCACATTTCTCGGCAGTTTATGTGCCAATGCAGCTGGGGTGTCGACCAGACCCCCAAAGCCACAAGCCCGTCGTACGTGGCTCCCCACCCCGTGTCTGAGGCATCTGTGCATACTATTGCATGCCTGGAGACCTGTCTCAGAGGCACATCGGCCCGGAGAAACGCACGGTCCGACCACGGGACTAAAGTGCGACGACACGCAGGTGTAATGATAACACGGTGAACGCCGCGCAGCCACACTCTCCTCAGGACACGGTCGTGAAGCCAATGCTGAAGCGGTCGCATATGGAGCAGCCCAAGCGGTGTCGCAGCTGCTGCCATATCCACCAAGAGCTTCTGAAATTGTTTCAGCGGCACCGCGCTCTCACTCTTGAACGTATTCAGGCAAGTCTGAATCGACTGTATACGCGCTTCTGTTAGACGAGCTTCAAATCGACCGAGTCCAGTTCCATACCGAGAAAAGAGATTCTCTGCACTGGGCAAAGTTTGCTCTTTTCCCAGTTGACCCGAAGACCCAAACGAGCGAGGTGTTTTAGAGTTAAGTCTCTGTGATCGCAAAGCATATGACGTGTTTGAGCTATTATGAGCCAAACGTCTAGATACGTGAGAATGCGCACACATTTCTCTCATAGGGGTTTTAAAGCCCCTCCACTACTTTGGTGAATACACGGAGCAAGAGAGAGAGCCCGAATGGGAGGACTTTGTATTGATACGCTCGCCCCTCGAACGCAAAGCGGAGAAACGGCCTGTGCCGGGGAAGAATCGATACGTGGAAGTACGCGTCCTTCAGGTCGATAAATGCGAACCAATCGTTTGGACGAATGCATGGAAATATGCGTTTGGGCGTCAGCATCTTGAACGGCATTCTGTGAAGTGCACAGTTCAGCGAACAAGGTCCAGGATCAGTCGCAAGCCGCCGCTTTTCTTGGGTACAATAAAGTAAAAGCTGTAAAACCCTGACCTCATCTCGGCTGGAGGGACCGGCTCGATCTCGTCCTTCGCCAGTAGAACAGCAATATCCGCACGGAGGACGTGCGCATCGGCAGCTCTCACTGCAGTGAAACGAACGCCGGAGAATTTGGGGGGGGGCGCCGGGAATGACTCTGATGAGTCGGAGAACGAGGGGGGTTATGAGCCTGCTCTTGTCTCCGGTACTCTTCTGAAGACCTGGAGATGAAAGTGGAATTCACTCTTTTTGTGACTGAGTGGGTGCCGACTGAAAAGTCGGTGGAACAAAAACAAAATGAAACCAAGGATTCCCCAACCGGCCCTCCTCCGGTGGGGGAGTGGTGCCTTCACCATCTCCCAAAGACCGATCCCCTCCATTTCCAGGTCGCCTGTGTGGAGAATGACTCAAACAGCAATGTTTGTTTTTGGATAACTCTTTGAATTTTTTTTACTTTAAATACATCACTCTTATTATTCACATAATCACAATTTTCTCACTAGTGGAGCGATCTTTCATCCCTTATTATTAAAAAACAGTTTAGTTATCTTATCCTTGAACACTTGATTGGATCATAATGAATACAGTACACACTTGACTCAGCATCTATTTCTTCTCATGTCTGTATTGAATGTTGAAATGTACAGTAGTGTTCTTGCACTTAGGAAGAATAGTTTTCTCATTTTAGTTAGTCACATTTGCTAAAAGTTAACATTAAATGGTAACTTACAGATGATGTGCAGCACATTTATGCTAAAACAATTATAAAAAAAACACAGACTATGATTAGGGGGCGGCAGTGGCTCAGTGGTTTATGTAGGTTGTCTACAAACCAGATAGTTGGTGGTTCAATCCCTGGCTCCACCTGACCAAGTGTTGAGGTGTCCTTGAGCAAGACACCTAACCCTAGATGCTCCTGACGAGCTGGAGGGCGCCTTGCATGGCTGACACCGCCGTCGGTGTATGAATGAGTGAGTGAATGGTTGAATGTGAGGCAAATTGTAATGCGTGTTGGATGGCCATTGGTCTGTAAAAGCTCTATATAAATGCAGTCCATTTACCATTACAGTCAATTTAATAAAATGTATTTTTCAGTCCCATTGAAATTGTCACATATCCACTGTAAGAAATGCGAAAAAGTCAAGAATACAAATAACAACCCCCCTAGAAATTTTACGTTCCCATAACGTTCTCAGAATGACCCCGCTGGTGTTAAGGACGTTGCCCAGTAAAGTTCCCAGAACGTTACGAGACGGACGTGTTGTGGAGTTCCCTAAAGGGTTGGAGGACGTTATTTGGGAGACCTCCACGGAACATTCAGGACGTCCCGGGAATGTTAAGAGAACCATATTTTAGGTAGAAATTTCATGTTCCCATAACGTTCTCAAAACGACCCTGCTGGTGTTAAGGACGTTGTCTAGTAACATTTCCAGGACGTTATGAGACGGACGTGTTGTGGAGTTATTTAAAGGGTTAAAGGACGTTATTTGGCAGACCTCCACGGAACATTCAGGACGTCCCGGGAATGTTAAGGGGACCAAATTTTATGTAGACTTTACGTTCCCAGAACGCTCTCAGAACGACCCTGCTGGTGTTAAGGACGTTGCCTAGTAAAGTTCCCAAAACATTCTGAGACGGACGTGTTGTGGAGTTCCCTAAAGGGTTGGAGGATGTTATTTGGCAGACCTCCACGGAACATTCAGAACGTCCCGGGAATGTTAAGAGAACCATATTTTAGGTAGAAATTTCACGTTCCCATAACGTTCTCAGAACGACCCTGCTGGTGTTAAGGAGATTTTCAAGTAACGTTCCCAGAACGTTCCGAGACGGACGTGTTATGGAGTTCTTTAAATGGTTGGAGGACATTATTTGGCAGACCTTCATGGAACATTCAGGACATTCTGGAAATGTTAAGGGGACCATATTTCATGTAGACTTTACGTTCACAGAACACTCTCAGAACGACCCTGCTGGTGTTAAGGACGTTGCATAGTAAAGTTCCCAAAGCGTTCTGAGACGGACGTGTTGTGGAGTTCTTGAAAGGGTTGGAGGACTTTATTTTGCAGACCTTCACAGAACATTCAGAACTTTCTGGAAATGTTAGGGGACCGTATTTTATGTAGACTTTACGTTCCCAGAACGCTCTCAGAACGACCCTGCTGGTGTTAAGGACATTGCCTAGTAAAGTTCCCAGAACGTTTTGAGGCTCACCCACAACTTATCCAGAAGCCCCAAAAAATAGCCGTGACTCAACAAATATATAATTATACTGTGAAGTTTATATGTAGTGATGGTCGTTTTCGAAGCACTGCTTCATGAGGCTTCGAAACATTTACGAATCTTTTGTTTCGAATCAGTGGTTCGGAGCTTGTTTCAAACTGGCCCAAGTCACGTGATTTTAGCAAACGAGGTTTCATTACGTCATAACTGTTTCGAAACGTTTCGAAAATCCGACGATTCACCACTAGGGGGAGTTGATCACATGACCAGTGTCTAATATGTTTCGGTGAACTCGGGCCAGTTTTATTATAAAAGTTCATAAAACATTTATCCTTCTGACTAATAACACTGCCATTTTGTCTATTTATTGTTTATAGACAGATTTAATGACAAAAATGTGCATAATTAAAAGGGTAGTTAGTTTTAATAATTTGTTTGCCCTAAATAAAACTAAAAACACATAATACACTTTTAACTATGTCTAAATTAAGTTAAATAATTTTTTTAAACATATTTTAATAAAAATCTTGCTATTATTTTGTAAAAAAAAAGTGTAAAATGTTTGGCCATATCTGCTTTACACTATTTTGACCAGCAGGGGTCGCCAGCGTGTGTGGTGTTTTGAACTGCTTCGAAAAACTGAATCAATTTTCAAAGCAATTGGTTCAATTGATTCGAAGCTTCGAAAAGCTTCGTTTCTCCCATCACTATTTATATGGTTGGTGTGGTAGAGGATAAAGGAGGAGATAGAGATGATGAATCCAAAATGATAATCTTTAATTGATATTAAACAAGGAACATGGCAACTGGTAAACAGCAAAACTCACAACACATCACTATAAACAAGAACTGACCTCGACAAAGGGAACAGCGGGGTATTTAGACAATTGAGTGATGAGGGGGATGACTGTCAGGTGGGATAATAACAAACACAGTTCAGGTGAGAGAGTGAAGAGGATTATGGGAAATGAAGTCCAAATGAATGATGAACGGTGAAACATGGAGAAACAAGCTTTAACAAACTGGGACTGTGACAGAAATGTATAATTGAAAAACACAGAAAATAATCGAAGTGGGATTACAGGAAAAATAAATAGAATGTCAAAATCTGGCAAATAAACAGAATGATAATAAAAAAGCTACAAATAAATAGCTATTAAATTAAATTGTTTAAAACAATAAAGATGCAATTAAAACAAAACATTTACAGTTGAAGTGCATAAAATGTATTAACAGAAACCAATATTTAACAACTGGTTGAATAAAAAAAAACCCACGAAATGTAAAATTTATTTTTATAGATGTGCAAATGTGTATTAGATATACAAATGTAAAAAATAACACCATGCAATAAGGTCACAAGTAGGGCTGCACGATTACAGGAAAAATGATGATCACGATTGTTTTGCTCAAACTTTTGATCACGATTAAAACTACGATCATTCTTTTAGTGAAGAACTTCTATTTACTTCAGTATTTTTATTACACTTTACAGCCATTTATATAATATTATATACATTTTATAGGCCTATATTATAAAATATTTTATTGTTTTGTAATATCCACAGCTCCCATTCTCTTAGATCTTTTTAAAACATTTAAAATATTTCCGCAAAATTCCGCATAGATTTTGGGAAAGAAATCCGCAGAAATAACAAAAATAACTCCTTACACAGATTCCTTACAGCTGTACGACTATTGCAGCAATTAAAGCAGTTCAGTTTTAACTGGCAAAATTATAAAATATCTTTTATTTATTTTAGAGCCTTTTTTGTTTGTTAAATTAAGGTTTTTAATAATGACCAAGCGGATAGCGGCAATTCAACAATTCACTTGCCTACAATAACGTCTATATAATATATATATTCAGCATATAACAATGTTAGTTTAAATGTTTATTATCAACACACTATTTTTTAAAAAGCGGAGGGGGCTGCTCTGTTGCTCGCAGTCGCGGCGGGGTGCAGAAAAATAATGAATCAAAACAAAACGAAATAAACATGCAGGTTGCCTTACCTTACACATTCGCTATGCATCAATTAAAATTCAAGGCTTTACACCGCATTTTTTAACATGACTACCGAAAGAAGTCTTTTATAGATTATGCACAGTATTTAAGGTTTTTATTCAGTTCTCCATATTCCCCGATGTGCTGAAGGTCCTGCTGAAGAGACGCTAAACACCGTTGCAACAGGTGCATTGTAAATGTGAGAAGTGGACTCGTGCGATAGGTTAAACGTCTTTCTTTTATAATTTATCAATGTCTCAATGTTTCTTTTAATTAAATTATTATATATATAAAGGTGGAGAAGCCTAAAAAATCCAGAGGCCTGGCCGCATATCAACTGTGATGTTAAAATTGGTCCGAAACCCGACCCAATTGGCGTAAAAAGGCTGAAATGCAGGGCTCTAATATATATTTATATCAAATTAAAATTAAACTAAAATAAAAACAAAACATTTTTGAATAAAAAATGCCTATGATATGCCTTTTATGTGGCAATATTTTTTTTTAAACCCCTTGCTGCTCAAGGTGCTTATTGGACACATATCCTTGGCTACCTTACATGATACGCGATCCGTTATTGTTGTCTGTGTCGTGGATGGTCGGGGATTTTTTTATGGTTGCGGCTTGTGTCTTCAGCTTTTGAAACTCTTGATATTTCACGTTTGGACGAAACAGGAGCACAGTTTGCACAAGACTCGTGACTTACCTGATCAACATCACTTTCCTCAAATCCAAAATATCCAAACAATGGAGTAAGCCTATATGACCCTTTTTGGGAATTAAACATACATATTTCTGCACTTTCTTCTTGTTGCTCTGCCATTATGTTCGAATGACTGTAAATCTTGTGATGCTAACGTATTTCTACCTTAACACAGACTGCACTTGCAAAGAAACATTCCGTTTACTCTGACTCCGCCCATAACAAACACTTTGCTTGATTCTAGACGTGTGTTTTGTGCTTGGTCTTTGCACATTAATCGCGACGATTGTCATTAATTAATCGTGGGGCACGCATATCGTTATCATGATAAAAATACGATTAATCGTGCAGCCCTAGTCACAAGCTTGATAAACATCAACCTTTAGGAACTTCAATCTCCAGGTCTGGAGCCTGCCGAATAAGAGCATACAAATACAAATCCAGTTAAAAAATACATTTACATAAAATGCATAAGTAAGGGCAAAAACACATAGTACAAAACATCACAAATCCAATAACTAAGATTTTTAACATTCAAATGGAGATGTGAAAAAATATGTTGGAAGATTTCAGACTTCCAGAAAGATTTTCAAATTACCAACTTAAAGAAAGAGCAATTTCAAACTACAAAAATGTTAAGCTCCAAAACTTCTTGGTCAAGTATTTTTTATCGCCTGCTTCATTATTTGCCATTATTCTTTTCAACTTCAAACAATGCAAGCTCCAGTACCTGAAACATTTTTAAAACATGCTGTCACTTTTAAGCCAAAACACTTGTGCTTTTGTATCTAATATGAATATTAGGCAAATTAACCCATACAAGAAATTAACCCATACAAAACTTAACAAATTCAATACATTCAATATTGTAATTTAAATCAAATTGCACAAAGATAAATAATGAAAATGACTATTAAGTTTTTAAGTAAAGTGTAGTAAACTTACATCATTCTTTACCCAGATTGCAGGAAGAAACACTTCATCAGGTTTGACGAAGTGTGGTACACGACTTCTGCAAACCAAACACAAACATGATTTCATTTTAATTGTAAAAAAGTAAAGTAAAAAAGTAAGACAAACACAAATTTATGACTCTTAGGTATTAAATTCCTTTACAAAAGCATTTTCAAAAAGATGTTTGTTTTGTAAACAAAACATATGATCTTCGGTTGGCTTCTTTGTGGTCTGAGCATTAATTTATTTTGTAAAGATCGAACATCTTATAGATTTCTTTAACATCCTCTTTATGCATATTGTTTTGTAAGCCTGCATGTTTATCGTTATACTTTAAATGGCAAATAAGAATATAATACTAGCACTTACAGCCTAACATAGAAATAAAAAACATCACATAAAAGAATAGCAAATAAACAGAAAAAACATTCATGTAACTCGCTGTAGAACAACAAATGAAATCTATGTAGGTTTAAAAAGAAAAGTATCTTAACTTACCTTACAGTATATTATATAAAGACAAACGAAGATCACACGTCGTCAAGTGTGGCAGTTTGAATTTCATGCGACTTCCAGGTCCTCTTGTAAGCTGTGCCATTATGGGAAAGGTAGTCCTTTTCATAAAGCGGATTGAACGCTGTTGCTGTTAACTGACTACTGTTTCCAAGATGCATTGCAATCTACATCATCATATTCGGAGAGTACAACATATTCCATATGAGTAGCTTTGTCTGATGTACGATAGTGCAGACTAAATCACTCATTTATTTTTCTTCATTCTAAAATCATTTATTTATTACTTTGTTTCTTTGGTCCACTGCATTTTGACATATCCTTTGTATTAACTGCCTATAAAAATAAAATGTTCTAAGCGTAATTTCATATTTTGTCCTCCTGGTGATATCAGGAACATTATTAAATGACCAACAGAGGACCATGTGGGAACATTCTATTAATGTTCAAAATGTCTTTGTAACGTTGCCATGTGACCACAGAATAAGCATAAGGAACCTTGAACTGCAAGACTTTTATAACCAACAAAGGACGTTTTAGGAATGTACCTAATGTTCTCTAAAGGTTCAGGTCTTTTCATCCTCTTTAGAGAACTTTTAGGGAACGTTGCCAAAGGTCTCGAGAACGTCACCTTCTACGTGGGAAGTTTACTGATGATCAACATAACGTACATGGCATACACATTCGAAAGTAACCGACAAAGGATGAACAGAACAAGGAGTATAAATACACAGTTTGGGTTGCATTCATGGATTTCTTCATATAAAGTGAACATATAGAGCTTCAGTTCACAAGGTTTGCAATGCAAATGTTTGTAATACTTTTATATTGCTGTTTTTTTGGTCAATTTATGCAATAAACACCTGTGACTGTACTTTTGCTTACGTGTTGTGTTTTATATGGTTAAGAACTGGTTGGGTTTAGGGTAAGGGTGGGTTTATATGCTCCAAAATATCTTTAAAACCATAAATGTTTATGAAACCATTTCTACATTTACAAATGTACAAAATAAAATGCATCTAATCTGATGTATAAGGCAAAGAACCTTAAAACAGTAGTTCTCAAATCCAGTCCTCGGGACCCACTGCTCTGCACATTTTGGATGTCTCTCATAACTGACACACTCAGTTCAGTTCATGGAATCTAGCCTAACGAGCTGATGATCTGAATCAGGTGTGTTAAAGTAACACTATGTAGTTTCCATGTAAAAATGACTTACAGCTCCCCCATGTGGTTGAAAAGCGCAACAGTGCCTGGTATCAGACACTCTTCTGCAGGCAGGGGGAGGGGCGGGGCTGTGTTTCCTACCCTCCACCGCCACTTTCAGAGTGTGCTTGTAGCAGCTAGGAGGCTGCTCAGGTTGCAGCAACAGTACAATTTGTCCAGTTAAAAGTTGTTCTATCACTGAAATAATTTTAGAGACATTATTTAAAGGTAAAAAAACTACATAGTGTTGCTTTAAATAAGGGAGACATGCACAATATGCAGAGCAGTGGGTCCCGAGGACTGGAGTTGAGAACCACTGCCTTAAAACATAACTACAGGTCGTATAAGCTTTGGCCGCTAGAGGGCACTACGTTCTTATCTGTCGTTATTATGGTGCTTGCACAAACAAACTATTAGGTTATAATTTTTGGAGGACAGTCTGTAATTAGGACAAACGATAACAGGTGCAGTCAATCTGTTACCAGCCGGAGTGGGCCACTGAATGCCCCTCCGGCGTGTTCCACCTCGAGGAGGTCCCCAAAAGCACCCCAATGACCAAACACACAAACAGGTAAGTAAGAGTTAAAACAAATTTTATTTAAATTATGTAAAATGCTGTTAAGCAGGGGGGAAGGGAGAAAGGGAAATTTAAAAGATCTCTTCGTCTGTCCTCCACAGACTCTTCAGAGGAAGAGGAGCCAAGTGCCGGGCAAAAGCACTACTGAGGAGGGGAGGGAGCAGGGGAGATGGAGACTCTTTCCCTTTGTTTCTTGAACCCGTGGCGCCCTCCTTTGCTCCTGGAGGCAGAATAAACAATAATTAGTGGAATGTAGGGGGTATATGACGACTACCTGCTCCGTAGCCCTCCAGCAGTTCCACGGCTTGTTCCAGTACTTGACCGTGGTGAATCAGATAAGTATAAGTAGGATTCTTTCCGTGTCCGTAACACTCTCTCTCTTCCTTTCTCTTACACAGGGTGCCGGGGCCACTCCTCTCCGTCTACGGCCAGCTGGAATCCAAGCTCGTCTCGGGGATCTACTGCAGTCACACACACACAAGAGACAGATTAAGGGAAACCTCACTATTTTGCAGTGCCTCCCTCGGGCACTGGGGGATTGCAATGGCAGGCTGCTGGAATAAACACCACTCTGCTTTCTCTTTTAGGTTTCCTCGAGGATGTTACTCTACTAGGCCCATGGACGTGCCAGGCAGGTGTGGACTTCACTCGGTGCACGGAACTGCATCTACGGTCTCTCAGGTAAGTTTAACTTTACTCACTCTAGGGTGGCTCGGTGGTCAACAGGACAGTTCAGGTACGTACAGCTTTGACTCTGGCTCCGATGTGCTCTGCGCTTCAATGGACGTGCCGCTCTAGAATGACAAGACAGTTCAAGTACATGTAGCTCTTAGCTCTGGCTCTGCGATTCAATGGGCGTGATGCTCTATATCAACAAGATAGTTAGGTTCATATAGCTCTTAGCTCGGGCTCTGTTGTGGCTCTGCGGTTCAATGGGCGGGCTACACTGTATCGACAAAACAGTTCAGGTTCATATAGCTCTTAGCTCGGCCTCTGATGTGGCTCTGCAGTTCAATGGGCGTGTTGCTCTGTATCGACAAGACAGTACAGGTTCATATAGCTCTTAGCTCGGGCTCTGATGTGGCTCTGCGGTTCAATGGGCGTGTTGCTCTGTATCGACAAGACAGTTCAGGTTCATATAACTTTTAGTTCTAGTTCAATAAGTTCTTCAGGTAAGTATGGTCTCTAGCTTTACTCTTCCTCCCTCACTCTTGACACATCACAGGCGAGTATTACAAAATAGGTGAAAAAGGTTGTACGTCACCTGGCCTTAATCCTCGAAGAGCGAGTATGATCGTTACCTCCCTTCCACACAGTTGCGGCTGGCCCGTCATGGACGATGCCATCCGGAGAGGCGGTGAGAAGGCAGATGGGGTTGCGAGATGGTCTCCGTAACAGACCCGTCAACTCCGCTTCCTCCTCAAGGTCAGAGCGATCCCTATACTGATGAGACAGGCGGCTAGGCTCTCCCTCCGCACAGGGCTTACACACAACAGTTAGTTTGCGTCTCCACAATGTCTCTACTTCCCTAACTTTCTACTATGATCTCTTCCACAGCATTCAGATCCAGTACTCACACAATCTCATTCGTTGCTTGACACACAGGCGGGGAGAATAGATAGGTAAGTCCACGATGATGAACACACCACAGCAGCTCCACGACACACCTCACAGCAATTGACTTGACCTGGGAACGGTATGAGCAACAGGAGACATGGCACAGCACTGCAAATACTCCAGGTACACACACATCAATAATGCACACTCACCCACGGCAATCCACACTTTAGTTAGTGATAAAAAAGGTCCATACCTCCACGCGGGGTCAATGCACTTCACTGAGAAGGGAGATGTTTACATTCGCTGCCACAGGCGATTTGGACAGATGACACGAGCCCCCGCACAGCGCTCCAGATGTCCTGCAATCCACTGGCTCTCCTACCGGCTTCGTCCTCTATGGTAGGGCCACTACACAACAACACACTCCTCACAAGTAGTCACTGTCTGTTCCTCCGATGCTTTCAGGATAAATAATAGACCACTGGTACTCACAGTCTGATGACGATTATTTCTCTCCTTCTGTGTTGTTCTCCTTCCTTTTGCAGTCTTCCACAAAGCCACTCGACTCACGGAATCTCTGCCAGAGGTCGTACTTCACGTTGGCCTTTAATGCAATTGTATACACACAAGTGAGAATGTACTGCTTCAATACGATTGATTTCCTTTCAAACCTGTTTCCATAACTTATTTCTCCATCCTCTTTCCTACAACAGATCCTCTCTTCAGTTCCTATTCGTCCACTTCACCACATCAACACACCGCTTGCCACAACGCCCGCTCCAACATTCACCAACAATGGAACAAAACAATGAACAACATACTGGCTGAATCCGAAACCTCATACTGCCATACTATATAGTAGGCAAAAAGCAGTAGGCGAATGAATAGTATGTCCGAAACCTCAGTATACGTAAAAGGGTAGGCGAGAATTAGCGGGATTTTGGACTATTTCTCGCAAGATTTAGAGGCACGTGTACTTAAGTATCGTCCGAAACCGCCTACTTACTGAAAATGTAGTAGGGGAAACAGCACGTGAACATAGTAGTACGTCCGAATCCTCAGTATCCATAAAATCAGTAGGCGAGAAATCCCCGGATGCCCTACTGAGTCCGCCCAGCTTCTGAAGCGTGCATCGGATGGACACTTCTATCCCAGCTTTCCCATGATGCCACGGGAAAGCAAAGCAATCGACCGGAGACCAGCCAACCGGGTGATTTCGATACATTACACAGGGCTGTTCCAGCTCCCTGACTTCACGCACAGACCCAGGATATACCACAAAGTGCTCAGCTGATTCATGAAAATAAAGCTGTAGAATTGTCACTTCTATACGTTTTCATTTATTGTGATGGTTTTATTCATTCATTTTTTATTCATGTTTCCTGTTGTTTTAAGTAAATACAAGAGATTGCTTCAATAAAATGTATATAATCACATTGCCTGCATTGTCTAGTTTGTATTCAAGCACAGCTGAGATCTGACAATAGATATTAAATTACAATCTGCTTGTTTACTTATTTTTTTCCACTACAAAATTATGTAATATATCTGTAACACTGACAGAGACCGTAGTAGAGTTGTCAAGTTACTGATGCAATCAGGTGTTAGTGCACCTGTCCCTCATACACACGCACACGTTTTCATGTCATTATTAGGTTTGTTCGAGTTTATGCACCACTGTAAGAACCAACAGGTGGATGACATCAAAGTACAGTGAGAGCGATTCCAGAAATCACACGGAGAAGTCTGATTTCGAGTTGCTCTCGCGGTTTTTTGATGTCAATTCTCCTGTCGATTCTTGTGGTACCGCATGAACTCGAACGTCTACTACGTCATATGTCGCATGATAACGTCAACATGGTGAATGCTGTCCATACTTAAAGCGAATGTAGGTACTGTCTTAGCGCACGTTAAGTAGGTACCCAGTGAAATTCAGTACCTACACAGTAAGTATGCGATTTCGGATTCAGCCACTGTGTTTCACATGCTCTATTTATACTTCCTCTTCCCTTGAATCCTCCAATCAGCGTTCGCCACGCCGATGCTCACACCTGTCGCTGGTTTCCGCTGATTACGTTGCCCGGGGTTACCCGGAAGTGCCGGTGTTCGGGTAAATCGGTCCGGGCGGAACTCTTCTTTAGTTCCGCCCCAATAGTCACTCATGACAAATATAAGACGACAGAATGTGACAGAAATAAAAATAAATTTTGTTTTGTTTACTGTAGCAGCAGCTAACACATTGCTGGCTGCTTGGTAACAGACCTGAGAGTTGATAGCCAAACATGATTAAAGGGAATTAAGATTTTCTTCTGTAATATGGAGCGGCAGTGGTTCAGTGGTTTGTGTAGGCTGTCTACAAATCAGAAGGTTGGTGGTTCAATCCCGGCTCCACCTGACCAAGGCTGTTTCTCAATATGCGTTCTTCAGCGATCTTGCGTCCTCGTGTTCTTGCTCTACGTCATCATTAACCGTCGAAGTTCATTCCAACTCTCAAGAACGCAAGTACAGAGGACGCATGAAAATACCCAGATGTGTTTTTGATATCGAGGATGCATCGAGTGCAGACTTGCGCGCTGAAATCGCGTTACGCCCCAGAAGTCATTGCGGCAAAACAATGGCAGAGGTCAGGTGACCAACAGGAAGATCACACCTTAATTTTTCCGAGGTCGCCTGGCAAGACCGATCTCCACAAGAATGCAAGTCTGTTCTTTGCGTTCTTGGAATTGAGAAACAGCCCAAGTGTCGAGGTGTCCTTGAGGAAGACACCTAACCCCAGCTGCTCCAGACGAGCTGGATGGCGCCTTGCATGGCTGACCCCGCCGTTGGTGTATGAATGAGTGAATGTGAGGCAAATTGTAAAGCGCTTTGGATGTAGCCTGGTATAACCAGACTCTCGTACATTCATTTAATTTGTACAGAGAGTCTGGCCAGGCTCCATTGGAAAGCGTTACTTCCGTTAAGGAGGGTCCATTGTTGAAGTTTAAAACTATTGGATCTGCCCAGAGTCACTCAGGATCTGCCAAAGCCAATCGCTAACATGTGGTCGTGACGTATATCATGCACCGAAACCGTCCGGAAACAACAAGTCAGAATAATCAGACAAACAAAAGTTAGCAAACCTGGTTCTTGCTCCGGCTTTAACTTCTGTATATTCGGCAGTTTTGCAACAACGGACCGAATAGCTTTTCTCTCGTCTTTCTCTGCTGCCATTACTGAACTACAACTCAAACTGACGCACGACCTCAACGTCATCGTTCTTAGCCACCCCCATCTGTTCGCTGATTGGTCCTGCAGATTTTTGCAGGAGAAAACGAAACTCTATAGGGCCATCCCAGACGTACTGCTGAAGCGAAATGAAAAATAAGCGGAAGCACGTAGGAGGGCCATTGGTCTATGAAAGTGCTATATAAATGAGTCTATTTAACTCTTTTACCGCCAGCGTTTTTAAAAAAAAGTTGCCAGCCAGCACCAGCGTTTTCCATGATTTTCACCAAAGTTGAATGCCTTCCAGAAAATGTTCTTCTTTAAATATATAAACATACAATATACCAAATGAAAGAACAGACCCTCTGCTTTCAAACAAAAAACCCATTTCATCCTACCTTCAGTGGTTCTTTTGTAATCAGCTTTTGAATATGGGTAGGTTTCTGCAAAAACACCACATTTTGAGCAAAAAGCAGAGATAATTCCATTTTTGTGACGGACTTTTCATAGAGATCCCATTCAGAGAGATCTTTAAAACAGACACAGACATGCAGTCGCTTGCCATAGGGCAATACTTCCGGGTTTAAAAAGTTTCTGAAGATAATAGCGGTATTGCGGAAAGACGGAAAATCTCGTCATTGGCAGGGAAGCGTTTTCTCTTGATTGACGAGATATCTTGTCAATGGCGGCGAAAGAGTTATTACACCCCCTGGAGGCGCCTGAAATTCCCCATTGACTTATAATGGGGCAAGGATCATACCCATATAAGGGAATAAAAACGTTCCAGATGGGATATCTTCACATTACAGCATTTTAGGGACAAGGGTGTGGGCTCATTTTACTCAGGCATCCAATCAGTCACTCAGGATCATCCCAAAGCTATTAAGCCACGCCCCTAGCAACCACTTTCGAGCACCCTTGCAACCTGAAATCAAACAGTTATATCTTAAAATCTGAATGTCATGGCAACATTGAGGTTGGTTCATATTATTCATGATGGCAAGTAACCTATGGAGCATCATCATTGGCCACTCCTAAGCCCAACCCTAGCAACCAAATCAGTACCCTAGCAAACAGATCCAATAGACTGCCATTATAAAATGTCCAGCATATCTTTACACCACAGTGTCATAAAGACATGGGGGTGGGCTGATTTTACTCAGGCATCCAATCAGTCTCTCAAGAACCTTACAGAGGTATTAAGTCACGCCCCTAGCAAAAAAATGAGCACCCTTGCAACTGAATAAACAAAGCCTTATATCTCCGCATCAGAACATCGTAAAGACAAAGAGGTTGGACGGTTTTAATTGTGACATGGAGTTCGATCACTAGTGGATGCCAATTTTCTTTCTAGAAACCAAACAGAGGTATCCTAGCAACTGAATAATACAAGCCTTATATCTTTGCATCAGAACATTGTGGAGACATGGGTTTTAGGTCTTGTAATCATGTTGGCTTCATGTTAAATCATGGTAGGATCATGCTAAATCATGCTGGCATCATGATAACTTTATTTTCATGCTTTAAATGAGAAGAGATAACATCAAATATGACATATATATTTACATGATGTCTTTCATGAATGTCCTCACATTCAGCTCTGTTCATCATTCAAATGAAGTTTGCCTGATGCTCTTGCCTAACAAAAGGAACTTGTACAAAGTCTTTCCAGGATATCTTTCATCTTCCTGTGATGGTTTGCATAAAACATGGATGAGACACCAGGAGCGTGACAGAGATAATGAGACATCACGGATGAAAAGCATCTCAGTCAGGCTGAACTTTTTTAGAAACAGATTAACCAAAATGCATGTTGGGAATCATGGATTAGTTTTATACTGTGCCCTGGAAGTGTCTGTGCATGTAATGGATTTTCCTCTATATTTTGTAAACTCTGTGTGTCAGTTTAATCTCTCCCTGTAATGACATAACCCTAAACTAAATTAACATTCCTTTATCAGAAAAAATGTCTTTAAACATTCTGTTCAAACATTCATTCTGTTAATTCTTAGTCTTTTTCTGGCATTTTAGCTTTTTTCATAAATTTTACTCCACATTTTTTTCAATGTAGCTTAACATATTAAAGGCGCAAAAGAGCATGTTTCCGCCGACTGAGAATCCAAATAAGCGCATGCATAAGAACAGCCCCCCTCCTTCACAGCTCATTTCTAGGGAACGCCTTCCAAAACTAGTGCACGAGTATTTGAACACGAGTGTTTGTTTACCACTGGCTTATGCTTTGTCGCATCAGTGGATTCATTATGTGAAATGATATGATAATAAACACATAAGACGTAAAGTTAGATCATTCGACGCTACTCCCATTTCAACTAGCATTTAGCAGACTGGTCACTGCCTTACAACTACAATACAAGAACAACGTCGATATACCTGAATAACAGTACAACAATAATTATTCCACAAAGAAAGAATAATCACTGTTACCTGTCGAGGAGAATTTTTGCGAACTGCGCGTCTGTCTTGACACCTCTCTGTTCCTTCATTGCTCTCCAGTGTTGAAATGTTTCTCCAATAACGACTCTGGTTAGATTACGTTATTCTGACAATTTTCTCCTCCTCTCAGCGACTTAAAAAGTCTTTCTTTTACGTCCTCCTTCGAGTTTCTTCTCTTCAATGGTGCAAATTCGAGGAGGAAAGCAGGAGCGACAATGCAAACAAACCAAAACTAAAGACGGAGTTTCATGCGTTATGCGCATGCGTCACTCGTGTAAAGTTACTGGAGCGTGCACGTCTCTCACAAGGAACGTAATGGCAGTGATTGACAAGCCAGAGGGCCAATCGCTCATGCGATGATTACGTCAAAGATTGGCTGATGTTTTTAAGGCCCTACCTTATGCACAGATGACATATATTAATATTATTACTTTCAGTGCACCTAATAAATAGTCTTTTATCATTTAGTAAAGACAGTTTCAAGTAATATTGCAAAAATGTATTAAACAAACATCCTCTTTTCCACCTTTAAGACCGTGACAATAAAGTATCAAATTCACTATAGACTCTATAAATGCAGCATTTATTCTGGGTGCATTTTGCCTATGCAAACTAGCAATATTTTAAGTTTTATGGTGAATTTACACAGATAGATGTCTTTCACAACCTGGAAAAGACGGCCTTTCACTTTTTAATCATATCTTAATGTTTCTGAGATGTCTGGAAAGTCGTCTCTTTAATGTCTTTTCACAAGTTTTTTGCTGGATGGGATTGTCTTGAAATAGAACCCAGATGCAGGTGGTGGATAAACACAAAAGCTTTATAATTAAAAAACAGGAAACAAAAACCTGCGAGAGGCCAAAAACTCAACTAAAACAGACTTGGCAATGAACACAATAAGACCAGAACAAAATGCTGTCCCTATGAACTAGATGTAGTCGTATGCACTCTACTGAAACGGCTCTTCTCAGAGTGCAAAATTATTTATTAATGCAAGGTGATGCAGGAGAGTGCTCAGTACTGGTTTTATTGGACCTTTCCGCGGCCTTCGATACAGTTGATCATCCCATCTTAATTGAGAGGATTAAAGAAGCTGGGATCACTGGAACGGCGTTAAGTTGGTTTTCATCATATTTATCTGAGAGATCTTTTTCAGTTAGAGTGCAAAACTTTGTTTCAGCCACTGTGCCCTTGTCCTATGGTGTTCCACAGGGCTCAGTATTAGCTCCGTTGTTGTTTGCACTGTATTTGCTTCCTTTGGGGAAACTTTTAAATAATTTTAATTCTGTCCGCTATCACTGTTATGCGGATGATATATTGTTGTATATCTCTTTTAAACCTAATGAGTGTAAAAAATTGTCTATTCTTTTAAACTGTTTAAAGTCTGTTAAAGCTTGGATGACAAACAACTATCTTCAGTTAAATCCAGAAAAAACTGAAGTTTTAATCTCTGCTCCTGATGATATCCTCCCGAAAGTGATGACACATCTTGGTCCATTAGCACACTCTGTTAAGTCTTCAATTTGTAATCTTGGTGTTCATATGGGGGAAGCATTTAGTCTTGACAAACATGTAAGTCATTTAGTTAGAAATTGCTTTTATCAACTGAGAAATATTTCTAAACTGAGGCCAGTGGTAACGACTGTGGAGTTGGAATTGATTATTCACGCCTTTATTTCCTCTCGTATTGACTATTGCAACTCTCTTTTTACTTGTTTAAATAATTCATCCTTGAAACAGTTACAAGGGGTACAAAATGCGGCCGCGACTCTTAACAAAGTCCCCAAAAAGGTCTTCAGCAACTCAGATTTTAATGACGCTACACTGGCTCCCTGTGAAGTTCAAAATTCAATATAAAATCTTGGTTTTAGTATTTAGGGCTTTACATGGGCAAGCTCCTGCTTATATAAAGGACATGTTGCAACTTCATATTCCTAGCAGGAATCTGAGATCCAGCAATTCCGCCCGGCTAGTGGTTCCACATACTAGACTAAAGACTAAAGGTGACTGTGCATTTGAAGTTGCAGCTCCTAAGCTATGGAACACTCTTCCGCTGGACTTAAGATCAATAAACTCAGTGGTCAATTTTAAAAGGCAGTTAAAAACATATCTATTTAAAGTGGCATTCATGTAATCGCTTGGTTTTTTATCTTTTTTATCTTTTTATATTATTTTTTTGTTTGTTTGTTTGTTTTTGTTTTAGTCTAATGGTATTGTGTATGTGTATATTTCTGTATTTATGCTGTAAAGCACTTTGTGACACTGCTCTTGAAAGGTGCTATAGAAATAAAATTACTTACTTACTTACTTACTAGATAAACTGTGACCTGAAGACAGGACCTTTACAGGGATAGATTGAATATTTGCTCTCATTGGTTTTCATTTACATTTATTCATTTAGCTGACACTTTTATCCAAAGCGACTAAATTGCTATATATGTCAGCCTCTGGAGCAACTAGGGGTTAAGTGTCTTGCTCAGAGACACAATGGTGTGTCACAGTGGATTCGAACCCGGGTCTCTTACACCAAAGGCGAGTGTCTTATCCACTGCACCATTACCAATTCACATTTCACATTAAATTAAGTTTAACCAGCACAGTATTATCATCAGTTGTCATCATCTGTATTTACGATATGTGCTTTAGGAGCAACACCAACTGCATAGAAATGATTTGCATTAGGAGACCAGTAGTCAACGAGCAGCTTTTATATTAGACTTCAAATTAGTTTTAACATTTCAGCATGCTTTTGGTTCCTATTTATGTGTTTCTACTGAGATGTTTGCCAGATCTGCACCACAAGCAATCCAAAGCAATGCAGCATGCAGTGGCAGCTGGTGCCAAAAAAAATTTTGTGGGCGCATACAAACTTGAAATTAAACTTTTCCTGTAGTAATGCAGGTCTGTAAATAGCCATTTATCAGGTGATGAATATCATTATGGCTTTGCTGAAATGCTGAAAAGAATTAAAAAACAGTATTGATTCACTTACGACATAAGTGGAAGGGTTTGGGGCGAACAGTCCTGCGCCCCAGGGCAGATTCAAAACCAGCCAATTAGAGCTCAGCCTCAGGTCACATGTTTTTACCATTTTTTCTAACCTACATAGATACTCATTAGGGGTGCGCCCCAGACACACAAACATGACACACACTAAACAAACGCAGTTTTGATTTGGATTTTTTTAAATAAATGATAACATGACCAACAGTGAAGTAGTACCATTGAACAATTTTATTTGGTATTAATTTGCATTATATATTTAACTTTTTTGTAACATGTTGAAGTAGCTTTCCTCTCTGGTCAATTTTAGGGGGGCAGCGCCCCAGCGGAAAAAAACTAAAGAAGGTTTAAACAACTCCACATGAACAATAACCATCTACACTTCTTACAAACAAGTTTGACTTTATTTCTGTCATACATCTACAAAAGTTCTTATTGAGAATGAACAGCGCTTTAGCTGGAGTTTATGTGAAATATAAATGTTTATGAAGCTCTTGAACTGACTGAAATATTGAACTGTTGATGCACTTTGTGTTCTTGATCAAATCTTTGTTTTTCTACCTGAACTTTATGTCAGCTCTTAAGGTTATGTCCACACATATACTTTAAGTGTCTGTTTGTCAGATAATAAACTGATAGTTAACTGAGATCAGTAGCGGAGTGGCAATCGGGAGAGTCAGGACTTTTCCCGGTGGGCCGGTAGTATTTTGAGGCCGCAAGGGCCGGTCTGATAATAGTTATATGTCACGGGTCGGGGCGGACCCCAGAGTGTAACAGGCCACGCCCCTTCCTAGTTCCTACCTCGAGGAGGTCCCAAAGCCACCCCAATGACCAGACACACAAGGAATGAGTTATACTTAAAATAAATCTGTATTAAGTAACTTAAAATCAACGGGGAAAAGGGGAAAGGGCAATTTAAAACAATAGTTTCTTCACGCCTCCAGGCGGGGCTTCCACGGGGGCAGGGGGACCGAGCCCTTGAGGTTTGCTCTCTTGAACCCGTGGCGCGCTCCCCTTCTCCTGGAGGCAAAATCAGAGAAAGTGATTACTACGCTGTATACCAATACTAATGCCGGCCTTCTACTTCCTCCTACAGGCCCGTGTTACGAGCAGAGGCGCGTACTACAAGGCTGGGACGTTTCTTCCTTTTTCCAGGTTCGTGCTGTAAGCAAGGGGGAATGTTACACAAGACTGGGGCTTTTTCTTCCCTTTCTAGATGCGTGCCGTAAACAAAGGTAAGTGTTGCACAAGTCTGGTCTTTTCCTTCCTTTCCTAGGTACGTGCTGTAAGCGAAGGTAAGTGTTACACAAGACTGGACTTATTTCTTCCTCTTCTAGGTTCGTGCTGCAAGCAAAGGTAAGTGTTTCACAAGACTGGACTTTTCCTTCCTTTTTTAGGTACGTGCTGTAAGCAAAGGTAAGTGTTACACAAGACTGGACTTTTTCTTCCTCTTCTAGGTTCGTGCTGCAAGCAAAGGTAAGTGTTACACAAGACTGGACTTTTCTTCCTTTTCTAGGTACCTGCTGTAAGCAAAGGTAAGTGTTACACAAGACTGGACTTTTCCTTCCTTTTCTAGGTACGTGCTGCAAGCAAAGGTAAGTGTTACACAAGACTGGACTTTTCCTTCCTTTTCTAGGTACGTGCTGCAAGCAAAGGTAAGTGTTACACAAGACTGGACTTTTTCTTCCTCTTCTAGGTTCGTGCTGCAAGCAAAGGTAAGTGTTACACAAGACTGGACTTTTCCTTCCTTTTCTAGGTACCTGCTGTAAGCAAAGGTAAGTGTTACACAAGACTGGACTTTTCCTTCCTTTTCTAGGTACGTGCTGTAAGCAAAGGTAAGTGTTACACAAGACTGGACTTTTTCTTCCTCTTCTAGGTTCGTGCTGCAAGCAAAGGTAAGTGTTACACAAGACTGGACTTTTCCTTCCTTTTCTAGGTACGTGCTGTAAGCAAAGGTAGTGTTACACAAGACTGGACTTTTTCTTCCCCTCTAGGTTCGTGTTGTAAGCAAAGGTAGGTGTTACACAAGACTGGACTTTTCCTTCCTTTTTCTAGGTACGTGCTGTAAGCAAAGGTAGTGTTACACAAGAATGGACTTTTCCTTCCTTTTCTAGGTACGTGCTGTAAGCAAAGGTAAGTGTTACACAAGACTGGACTTTTCCTTCCTTTTCTAGGTACCTGCTGTAAGCAAAGGTAAGTGTTACACAAGACTGGACTTTTCCTTCCTTTTCTAGGTACGTGCTGCAAGCAAAGGTAAGTGTTACACAAGACTGGACTTTTTCTTCCTCTTTACTCGAGGGCAGTGGACTTAACAACGAGGAGGTTTACACAATGTGCTTCGACTTACGGCCTCCAAGGGCAGGGGGAAAGGACGTCGAGAACAGCAGTGTAGAGCTGAACACTTCCCTGGCTCTTCCTCCACTCACGGCGTCGGACGCACAGAACAGGGGCGAACCTTTGAAGAGGCTCCACACAAGGGTAATTATCTCTCACAGCCGTCAGCCCAACAGCCCCTTGGCACAAGTTTTGGTCGTAAATTGGTCTACTCACTTCAACCGTCCAGGTGCTTCACCACTGCCCATCCACTCGTCGAGGGAAAAGGTTTCGTCACTACACACTCAAGGAAATCCCATTTTACAAGTTTCTTCAACCCACACTTCACCGGCCTCAACAGCTAGGCTCTCCTCACGACTCCTCTGGTCTCGAAGTGGCTTCTATCGACATGGACACAGCATGACACTGCAAGCTGTTAGGTGTACACACACAAATGAAGACAAGGACTCACCCACGGCACTACACACACACACTTCGTGAATTACGGATGAAGCCAAACTCGACCCGGGCCCGCCGTGTGGTTGGTGGGGTAGTTTTTCTTGGTGGAGGGGATGAAATGAATAGGAGAGGAACACGGGACCCCCCTGTGGTGATTTTGATGCTCCCCGGCTCACCCACACTTCTTTCTCTCCAGTGGGGCCACAACGCTACGGGAGGACTCTCACACAAGGTCAAGTATTACCTTAGGTCTATAATTTACAATACAGGCTTTGATGTTACTCACACACGTTCTCTGCTTCCAGTGTGGCTCCCCGGCTCGCCCACGCTTCTCTCTCCAAAGGGGCCGCAACGCTACGTGGCAACTCACAACACAGGATCAGGTAATACCTTTTGCATTCACAATACACACCACAGACTGAAATACTAGTCACGTATATACTCTACTTCCAGAATGGATCCCCGGCTCACCCACGTTTCTCTCTCTCCAGTGGGGCTGCAACGCTGCATGGCTACTCACAACACTAGATCAGATAATGCTCTTTGCTTAGTAGTTCCTAATGGTAGAGTTCGTTTTACTCACACTTACTGAGGCTCCCGGCTATCCGCATTGAAAACCGCAACCGTCTTCAACTTAGCCGTCTTGGTGTTTCGCTTTAGCAATGTTCCTTCACTCCGTCCATCCAACTCCAATTCCTCCTTAGTAGCCACAGCACAGCAGCACAGCACAACAGCACCGACAGAACACAACACGAACAAACTTCACTTTTTCCGTGGGGCTCCGCTGTACTACACTCCTTCCTTTCGCCTCTCTTCGCCCCGCACTCTTTCCGCTCGCTTCCAAAGCGATCCCCGGATCAACGGCGATCTGGGCGCTTCACAGGAAGTGTTTAATCCGCCCTTGGAAATCTACTCTCTTCTCAACCACACCCATCCTGTGTTTCTCTGGGCCTATTTATATGTCTTTTCTTCATACATCCTCCAATCACAGATTGCCACTTTCAAATCCACACACCTGTTGCTCCTGAAGCCCTGATTGCGTTGCCCCAGAAACCAGGAAGTAAAAAGGTGTTTGAAAAATGCAGTCCGGGCGGAAACCATCTTCAGGCGGAACCACTCTCCACCGCCCTATATAGTCACCCGGTGACATATACATTGTGAGTTATATTAGCAACATCGTCTGGCAGCCTGATGTACGGCTGCTTCCCGCTGGTCAAACTGTGCACCCTCTCTGCTTAACACAGTATATAAAAGTGCTCAACCCATTACGCAGGTCCAACCATGTAGAATGTTTTAAAAATATAGGGGGGGGACAGTGAGCGGCCCCTCCACAAATGGCAAAGGCTGTCGGCCTTTGATGTAAAAAGCCACCGAATGCCTGTTTATTGCAGTATGTATGCGGTCGGATCTGTCAAGCACCCGTTGTGCTTTCAGGAATACTCTGTTGAACGCTGATTCTGTGTAATATGATTGTGTGATTGACACTTTCTGTGGAAAAGCCCATAAATAATATACTTTAGATATAATGGGATAAGGAAAAAAAGGGGGAAAATTTGCTATAGACCAAAAACACTTTTTGTACCAGGCTGCAAACATATTATTTTCAGCTGTAAAGTTGGGCATTTTTAACATGTTTAACAAAAGTGCTTATTCCCCGCTTGTTCTGTGTATGTACCAGGTAACTCTTATATTTGCGGGCTGTAAACTAAAGTGGTGCTTTGTTCACCTCTTGTTATAAATGTTATAGGGTAAATACCATAAACATACAGAATATTGTTATTTTTATTTTAAAACAACTTATTTCAAAACATCTTTAAAACACTATAATTAAGCCAACACTTTGTTGTTTTTGCGGCTTGGCTTCCTCTGTTGGTGTTCTTGTCCACTCGGATGTTGAGTTGATGTCGTCTCACAAATGCTGTTCTGCATTACATATAAAAAACATAAATGAAAGCCTTCAGTTAATGTTTCTTTACTGTGCCTTGGTGGGATGTTCATATCAGATAATTTTCCCGACCGACAAACGCAGCTTATGAACCGAACATTAACCGTTAACTTATAAGATTTTAATATTAAGTTTTCATTGAGTAAAAATACAGTTGACGGTTGACTGTGACCTAGTAAAAACAAAATATTTCATTTGAACGTGCAAACAGCAGCGACAGATCAACAACAGAACCAGGATTCATACATTATCATTCAAGCAACTTTATCTTATCAAAGAGCACGCGATCAGTCCATAGGATTTATATCTAAAAAGGGCAGATTGTCTCTTTTTCATCTACCACAGTGGTCATTTCTAAAGCAAAACGCATTTTAAAAAGTTTCGCTTTTGCGTCGTCTTTCTCCGTTTGTGCAAAAAGAGAGATGTTTATGGACAGGGTCAGAGGCGAAGGTCTGTCCGGATGTGCGCGAGACGGAGACGGACTGCGCGCGTCTCCGTTCAGCTTCCAAACACGCACACAAATGATTTCTCATACAAATAATTACTTTATCAGACCGTCAGGGCAGCAATAATTTGTGTTATTTACAGGACATTCACAAATTAAAGATAGAAAAGTGGCAAAATGTCTGTCGGCTCATGAAGACACGCACCGTGAGTTAACAAATATTTTTTCTTTTAACTGATAATGTTAATCGGTCATACATTCTTACCTTCGGTTAACGGTTAAACGGTCAATGTGAACATCCCTAGTGCCTTGACAGAAACTGAGTTTTCTGAGCCAGTTATTAACTTTAGGCTAACTTATGTGCTAGCCAAGCTGCTGCTACCGTTAGCTGGCAACTTTCTTGAAAAAACATTGTTTGAAAGACGTTAGTCATGTATTAACAAAACCAGTCACCTTATCCAGCATGGGAATCCTGCTGACATCACTCGCAGCCGTACTCCACGCAAGTACTGTACGGTGGCACTCATAATGAGAGGGAGAGAAAGAGTGTTAGGGGCCAGTCACACCAATAGCGTTTATGGCAGTTGCAGGCGCCTTTTTTGAATGATATTCTATGGGCAGGGCGCGTTTGCGCGCTGTTTATGCGCGCCGAGCGCCTTGCGGTTTTTTGCCGCCTGCCGCGGACGCGTTTTTGAAGGAGCGCTGAGAGCGGAGAAGCGCCCGACGTCATTCGTGTCTTTCCATTGTCCAATCGAATGAGGGGAGAGGCGGGCCTTACGTTGTGGCGAGGGAAGTTTACAGTTGCTTTGAAGAACCGGACTCCACTCGCTCACTCTCTCCTGCGTGTTTGTGCACCTCTCATCCTCAAACAAGGTCAGAGCAAGCGTCCTCTTTTTAAAGTTTCTGCTGATATGACAGTTAACAGCAAAAGAGCGCTCACGCTTCAATATTTGATTGACAAGACAGCTGACTCGGTGGTTGCTTAGCAATATGAAAAGCCGCGTCGCACTGCTCTTTTTTTTAAAAAGGCAGTGCGTCGCGCCTTGCGTTTGCAAGCGTTTAAAGCGCTTTTGGTGTGACTGAAGCCTTACTGCGCTTTATCTCTGTTTGGTACAGTGATGAAGTGCACGCACTAAGATGATAGAGGGATGTATCAACTCTTCTTAATTAAGGTAATAACATAGTTTAATATGGAAAAAGGATAGACTATTCCTTTAAAGAAATTTCACCTCAGGATTGCATTCCAGCAAACCTCCTGCAGACGGGTGCGCGCTCTACACCTGTGCAGTACGCATGTAGTCGTCTTTTGCTGCAGCGCGAGCCAGGGGCGTAGGCAGAAATTGAATTTTGGGTGGGCCGGGGCAAAAGTGAGTGGGCCAATAGTTTATCCTAGAATAAAATGACTTAAATAATAATTAAACCTTAGAGTAGAAAAAAAGAATAGACAATCTGAAAAAACACTGACATCTTTACTTTGCAATTTTCGGCGAAGGCAATAATAAAACACTGTCTAAAAATGTTCAACCAACACAGAGCTCAATAAAGGCTGGACAAACCAGGCCAGGCAGTCTTATTCAGGCTAGTAAGTAGTGCAAAAACAGTTCACCTGAAATAAAGTAGGCTAAAACTAACAGGAAATTTAAATAATGAAAACTCTCAGCAGAGCACGTCTGAAATAAATAACAACACACTGCCTAATTTATATTAAATCAACCATATACAGTGCAATCACCCTGGTGGAAATTAAGCTTTTGTGCCAAAAAATAGCAACTCGTTTAAATTAAACAATGTAAGTTAACCTATAAGGCATACATCTATACACAACACACCACTTAGTTAAATCACTTCACGAGCAAAAATTAAGGAAATGAGTTAAACAACAGGCCTACCTTTGTTGTTTTCATTCTACAAAACAAGACGCAAGCCCCTGGGTTTATTGTTGAAAACAGAAATGATCTAATTATAGTCCAAAGAGTCACAGAGTTATTTTTCAAAAAACAAAAGGCACAGGCGGGTAGTACTCATGGATTCAAATTGGGTTGTACGTGGTTCATCAATTGCCGTTAGATCGACGGGTCAACCTGTGTCAGGCTGACCGGTAGAGCGCACTGGAACGGAACTGCCTCCAGGGAGAGAGCGGCAACCGGCGCCACCAGCGCCTGACTAGCCGCCTTGTGGGTTGATGAGTCTGAAGAACTGAGCTGGTAGGACTCGGCAGATGGAGGCAGTGGCGTATCGTCTTCCTCAACTCTTGCTTTTTTTTAAATAACACATTAGCCATTATTGTGGCAAAGCTAAAAAAGCAGTTAGCAAAGTTAGCTAGCTGGCTGGCTGCCAGAGCCCGCCGCTCCACCCACAGAGCCTACCGGTCAGAACCCCTAGCAACCAAGCAACCAATTACGTTCCGGAGGCTTCCTACAACTTGCTTTAACAATTCAATTTTATTTAGAAAGCAAATTAAACACACACCAGTCAACAATAAATCAGGTTTATATTAATATATTTTCTTAAATACATTTGAATAATAAAAATAAAAATAAAATGTATTTTGATTAAACTTGCCTGGGTGGGCCAGGGAGTTATGTGGGCGGGCCAGTGCCGCCCTGGCCCATTACTGGCTACGCCCGTGGCGCGAGCTGGATACCCATCTCCTGTTGTTTCATTCTGGTTTGCCATTGCATAAATTATATTTGGCTAAAATACTTGTGTTTACACATGTTGCAAAGTTTTATTCTACCAGTGATAACACCTATTAAAAAAACAAATAGCGTGCTGCTTTGTGGTCATTATTGTGTCCTTTGAAATAAGCATATCCAATGGCAAAGCACCATTTCAAATATGTCAGCAAATGTTAAAGTTACCTGGTAAATAGGGAATAAGCTGCTATTTTTAGGGTAAAAAGGGTTTTTAGGGTTAAAAAAGATAACCACAATAAATCAGCTGGACTTTTGTTATTAATAGCAAGTAATAAAGGCTACTAAAAATAAAAGTGATGTGCTGTTATATTTATTTGCCGATGTGGCTTTAGACATCTACTGTATACAACATTCAGCAGTCAATATGAAAAATTCACAAGAAAATCATAAAAAATTCATACATAATTTTATTACATAATGAGCTGATCTCTGTACTAAATGTCAGTGCCGTGGTTGGATAGTGCAGATTAAGGGGCAGTATTATTATAATAAGATCCTTTTCTGTCATCCCAAGGGGACACAAATTTCAATTACCTATTTTTCACATGTTTGCAGAGAATGGTTTACCAAAACTAAGTTACTGGGTTGATCTTATCACATTTTCTAGTTTGATAAAGCACTGGGGACCCAATTATAGCACTTAAACATGAAAAAAAATTCCATATTCACAAACATTTTCAGATTTATAAAAGCATACATACACCAGAAGCTGTGCAAAATTCCCTTTATGAATCCCAGTCAGTGCTTATCTGTGTGTGTGTGTGTGTGTGTGTGTGTATCTCCACCCCATCTCCTCTCAGGGGCAAACACAGCTTAGTTTAAATATATATGTATATATATATATATATATATATATATATATATATAATGTCATCATCATCTCATTTACTATGTGAAATGATGGTACAAAACACAAGATGAATATGAGATATGAACTATAAATGCTTTTTATGCTGTCAAAAATCTTCTTGTCTTGTTTCAAAATAAACATTTTTATCAACATTTCTGTAAAAGTCAAACTGTATAAAATACTTTTTAAGGCGTTCAGAGATGAGTTATTCTCATTCTTTTCACTCACCAAATAGTATTTTTAATGCTTTTAAACAAACATGTGCAGGTTTGCCTGTAAGGTGTTTAGGATTTCATATTATGATGGAAATTGTTTTCCTGTGTTATGTAAACATAAAAAGATTAAATCAGTCGAAACAGATTTAACATGCTAAGAAATTTATTTTTATACCATGGCATTAATGAATCTGGGATAACAATATAGACTGTTAGGTGATACGGTTTTCTTAATGAGATTATGACAGAAATTAAAACATGAAGTGCTCATCACATGCATTTGAAATACCTGCAGATATCATTTAAAAATAACTTACAGTCACATATACTTTTGCTGATTTTTGAGAATATTAATATTTGATTGACTGACCCCCGGCATTAGTTATATGAAACAGTTCTCACTAATATAGAGCCAGGCGAAAATTAACTTGATAAAAAGATGACTTCTAACATATAAACAACATCAAGATTTCGGATAAAATGTGAAAAGCTGTCTCAGCTAAAGTAGTGTGGTTGTAGTTGTGTTTTAACCCATGTGTTTTTTTACATTACCATCACCCAAAGTAATAAGAAAATTGTTTAATTTATCTTATACTCAACTTTAACTTAATAAAAACTAGCAGAGGTGATAGTACTGAGTAAAGTTGACTAATTACAGATGTGGCCTTTAAAAACACGCGTTTTCTCCCACGGCATTCGCCAATTCGTCTCGCAGAGTCTCGCAGCATTCTGCAAGTGCTTTCGGGGGGGCTACTTTCCCTTTTCCCTTAATGTGTTTTTCTTCACAGAATATCCACCAGGTGGCGCATAAAAACATTGTCATTGCCGTTGTTTCCAGAAGTTAATAAGGGCATTGCTGAATATATTATATTGCTATTAAAACAGCAAAATGATATGTGAACTCCTTCTTGCCAGCATAACAGCACATACAACTATTAAGATGAGTGTACGTGCAATGCGCATTTATAGTAAGGGCAACAGAGAATTTCGTGTGAGCCTAATAATCGCGACTCTATTTACAATTTATATCTTAATTATTTGTGTTGTCGAATTTTGACACTGTTTCATTGTTTGTTCATAATATTTATAATTGTCAGTTTTTCTAAAAGTATCAAATTTTTAAAGAGATTAATGAGGTATAAAAAGACATGTGTTAAAGTTAAAAATGTTGTAAAAATATAGTAGTATTCTCATATTTTACGAATAACAATATGATACATTTATACTGCGCTAAAAATGCTTTACATATGGAAAGAGGAATTCTTCTCAACCACCACCCAGCTAACAATTTTTGGTTCCCAGAACGTTCCCCTAACGTTAGTTTTTGGTTCCCATAACGTTATTTTCCAAGGTTTGTTTTTGGTTAGCCAGGAATGTTTTCTTTACAGAAATAGAACGTTATTTTTAGGTTATTTTAACGTTTTCCTAACGTTACAATAACGTTAGGAAAACCTTAAAATAACGCTAGTAAAACGTTACAATAACGTTAGGAAAACGTTACAATAACGTTAGGAAAACGTTAAAATAACCTAAAAATAACGTTCTATTTCTGTAAAGAAAACTTTCCTGGCTTTCCAAAAACAAACCTTGGAAAATAACGTTATGGGAACCAAAAACTAACGTTAGGAAAACGTTAAAATAACCTAAAAATAACGTTCTATTTCTGTAAAGAAAACTTTCCTGGCTAACCAAAAACAAACCTTGGAAAATGCACAGTTGACATGGAGTGAAAAATGATCTCACCAGGGTACGAGTGCGCGTTGCCGCGCCTCCATGCACGCACTGACAGAGCGCGCAGAGCTCAAGGCTCCAGCCTCAGTGAAGAAGTGAAGGCTTACAAAAGTACGGCACGTCTATTAGTACATCCCATGCTGTGTTTTTATCTATCATATCTATCTAAAATAAGTAAACACATTTCCATATAAGGAGGAATAAAATAATTTATTTAATACAAAATCTATAATAATTAAATTATGCTATTACTGGAAAAAATGTCTATTAAAATATTATACCATTATATAACACAGGTTATTTTATATAAAAATACCTCAACACATCACATATTATGTATTTAGATAACATTCTATTTTATCAAATATATAAATAACCAGTGACTTCAACACAATAAAGAAGACTTAAAACAGATATTTATTGAAAATATATAAACATTTAATTCACTTTAGTTTAACAGACCTTAAAGCAGCCGCCTCTCCATTATTAAGTAACAACAATCAGCATCTCTCTCTCAGTTTTTACAATAATCAAAAGCTTCTAACTTCATATTCTCTTCATGGAAATAATTAAAATATATTTTCGTTTTCACATATTTAAGCTTCTAATGAAGAAACAAAAAAGAAATCGCTAGAATGTTATACTCTGAAGTAAAAACGCAATGACAAATAAATCAGTCACTTTAGGCTAAAAGATCTTACCGCAGTTATTCGGCTATCCGTTTTTACAACAATAAAAAGTTTCTAACATTATATTCTCCTCAAATTCTCCTCAAATCGATTGGAAATCACTCGTATATATATTTCTTCTCACATATTTAAGTTACTAAATCAAGAAAGAGACAAAAGAACCGCTAAAATAATGTTAGTCTCTGAGGTAAAAACGAAAGGACCGTTATTTTTTAAATTAACGACTTTTCCTGAGCACAAGATAAAGCGGGTACTTGTGAAGAAGGCGGTAAGCTCGTGCAGACAAGCACGCGCATATTAGACGTGCACACTAAAGGAATAATGGATTTAATTATGCATTCACTTCATTTCCTAAAAAAAAACATAACCAAAAAATAACCATTAGAGAACGTTATGTATAAGTTATTTTTAGGTTATTTTATGGTTCCAGAAAATAACCAAAAAATAACCAAAAAATAACGTTCTGTATAAGTTATTTTTAGGTTATTTAAAAATAACCACCCTGCAACGTTATGGGAACGTTATTTTATGGTTCCAAAAAAATAACCAAAAAATAACGTTCTGTATAAGTTATTTTTAGGTTATTTTAAAAATAACCACCCTGCAACGTTATGGGAACGTTATTTTATGGTTCCAAAAAAATAACCAAAAAATAACGTTCTGTATAAGTTATTTTTAGGTTATTTAAAAATAACCACCCTACAACGTTATGGGAACGTTATTTTATGGTTGCAAAAAATAAAACCTAAAAATAACGTTCCCAGAACGTTATTTTTTGGTTCCCAAAAAAATAACCAAAATATAACCAAAAACTAACGTTAGGGGAACGTTCTGTGTTTGCTGGGATCATGCACCGAAACCGTCCGGAAACAAGTCAAATAAATCAGACAAACAAAACTTAGCAAACCTGGTTCTTGCTCCGGCTTTACCTTCTATATATTCGGCAGTTTTGCAACAACGGACAGAATAGCTTTTCTCCCGTCTTTCTCCGCTGCCATTACTGAACTACAACTCAAACTTACGCACGACCTCAACGTCATCGTTCTTAGCCACCGCCATCTGTTCGCTGATTGGTCCTGCAGATTTTTGCAGGAGAAAACGAAACTCTATAGAGCAATCCCAGACGTACTGCTGAAGCGAAATGTAAAAATTAAGCGGAAGCACGTAGGAGGGCAGAGCCAGGCTACTCTCATGTGTCTGCATCTATGAAAAAAATTTGCACCACCTGCATGCAGAGAGCACGCGCGCTGCCTGCACGACATCCAATCACTGCAGTCCCACGTTGGTTTGGATGTTGGGACCTTACCAGCAGTACAGCTCAGCAGTGGTGTAGTCTATGTGATACGCAGGTACACGCCTTATACCCACTAGGAATTGTAAAGGATTAACGTATACCCGCTAAAAATAGCGTGAGGATGCGTAACAGCATGGTTTTGTGACATTTCAAATATTTAGTCATAGTGAAGCACTGACCATTAGCATGCTACACTTGCTACTTTAGCGGGTTGAAATGCATATACATATTAGGCTATATATTTGGTGTGTTTGACTTTCTGCCGAACTGCGCGATCCGATCGGCATATGAAATTACTATAGCGGCACGAAAGTGACTGAGGGGCAGACTGGTGTGGCGCTACAAAAACCCACAGGCTAGTGACAGCAAAGTACCGCGAGAGCGATTCCAGTTACCACGTGGAAAAATCCGCTTTGAATCGCTCTCGCGGTACTTTGACATCACCAGGAGGTCTGCTTAGTGCAAATGAAGTCGAACCTGCAGAGTCGCTGCTCACGCGACACTGTAAACAAACAGTCCATGTGGAGAATTGAACGAGTGGATGAGTGCTGTAACATAAAATCCGGAGAGTTTTACGCACATGTGAGTAAACAACATTTAAATCATCAGTCCAGTTTATTACTTTGTCTGGAGATAAGGCTCCAAATACAATAAATAAGCCCGTGATTATATCCTGATGGTTTTTAGCTGCATGTTAGCTTGTGCTTCACAGTGTTAAACTTCCCTTCTCTGTGTTCATTTATATATTTAACCCTTGTGTGGTGTTCGGGTCTGTGGGACCCGTTTTTAATGTTTACTAAAAGAAAAAGTATGCAATTAATTGATATTTCAACCTCAGATTCATTGGCCTTGGCTCATTTTCTATAAGAACATAAAAATAATCAACTTTATAATGACTGTACACTGTACACCCCCCTACACATTTATATTATATATGTGGTGTTCGGGTCCACTGGACCCGGGGGTAATAAGAGAGTGAAAATTGAACATGCTATGCAGGGGCGCCGCTAGCAATTTTGGGCCCTATGAAAGAATAGGGGGTCAGGCCCCCACCATACCCATTTCGCACCAAACATACAATCTAACCTACTGTAGCTATTCAAAATCTTTGTCTGTAATTTAATAATACAGAACTATTTATTTTGCTATTATTATGACCACAATTATCAGTATTTATAGACACCTACAATGACTGCAGCTAAGATAATTTATTGTGCAATGTAAATTTAATTGAAAAATACAGTACATTAATCGAATATTCAGAGAAAATGCAACGTTCTTAAAGATTAAAGATAAATGTGACCATGCCTGTGAAAACCCAGCTGAAGTATTTCTTTGTGATTTACTGTTTTCCACATAAATTCATCCTACATAATGTAAAGAACATTTTGTGAAAATATAAACTTGATATCTTTAATATTGACTGAGTAATGTCATGTCAGCGATTGAAATCATAGTGAAATTAATGCTTGATATTAAACTGTGATGTTTTTTATTTCACAATAAGATTTGAGACTTTAGTCTGATTTTCACAGGAGTCTCAGTGACATACTGTATACTTGAGCTGTTACACACACCAATAACATTGTAACATTTAAAAATGGCGAACAACAACAAGGCATCTTTTCTATACAGTTACCTTATGCCAAATAAGACTGGGTCAAAAATGCTTGACCAAAGCTTGTATTATAATTATTAGCATTATTTATAAGGTAAAGAACAAGTTTCACACACCAGTAGCTTCAGTAAAGCAAAAATAACGACAGATCATTGAAACTGTGAACTTGAGAAAACAGCTATACTGTTATTAAATGATTCTTCAGACTGTTTTTTAATCAACGGGACTCTAAAATGAAATGAATGACAACTATAGCAGATTACAACATAGATTTCCATTGATTTCTTAAACCTGTTGCAAGGTGAGAAGCTATACATAACTGGACTAGTTTAGCCTTCGTTGCCTTTCAGTTTTATCACAATCAACTCGATTCACAACTGCATAAAAATCCTTCCTTGGCATATTGCGTTACAAAACATTAAAGTGTGTAACCGATCGCATTTCTAGTTTATGTTAATTAGCTTATACGGGCTACGTTAATTAAACAGCTTATAAGGGCTGACTTCGCGTTAGAATCATAACATAAAACAGGGAACGTAAATCACCTTGTGTTTTTTTAAACTGGGGTGAACAGAGCGAAGACTTTACAGTGGAAAGAAAACTGCATTGTATTGCTCCAGCGTCACATTGTGTAAACTGCATTTATAGTAAGGAAGTGCAAATAATGCAGATATCATAGGAAATAGCAGTAAATAAACACACCTTGTTCTCTTCTGAAGTTCACGCACACTGGAGACTGTGGATTAAAGACGGCGCTAAAACGCAGAGTAAAGACGGGGGCGGAGCTAAGAGGGCTCAGCTTAAGGGGGTTGCGTTTGCGGAACAGTCCTTGGCTGGGGCCCTCAAAAGTTCATGGGCCCTTAGAATCGTCCTAACTTTTCCCCCCCTTACGGCGCCCCTGATGCTATGTAACTTCAATCTGTTTTTTCTCTTATCTGGGACTCCTGTGAGTGCATGAGTGTGTTTTTATATATGTCTGTACATATGTGATGGATGTGTCACGGCTAGGGGCTGGCTGCTAACCCTAAAGCCACGCCCCTTCTCAACTTCCACCTCGAGGAGGTCCCCAAAGCCAACCCAATGACCACACAACACGAGAGCAGGTAAGTATTAAAACAAACTTTATTTAAATATTTAAAATAACTGGGGGAATGGGGAAGGGGCAATTAAAACTAGCTTCCTCTCTCTGCCTTCCGGGCAGACCACAGCACGGGAAAGTGGCAAAAGGGGGAAGAGGGCAACGGGGGTTCCAGGGGCGGGTGACCCAGGTAATGAGCGGAAAGGGACAGGGAACACAGGCTCCTGCCAACTCCGCTATCCGTGGCGCCCTCCTCTTCTCTCTCCTGGAGGCAAAGACAAAATAATGTGAACTTGGGGTTTTCCTCGTTCTCTAATTGCAGTACCTGTGTCACGTTGGGCCGATACTTCACTGCTCACTCCACTGGGTGTTTCTTTCCACAGGCTTCGACTGGGACACGAAGACTCGTTTGGCCTGGACGGGGATCGTCCTCACCTGTCAGTTTACTGGTAGCTCTTGGTAAGTATGGTCTTTTTCCACAGGTCACTCTCCTAACATCCACACCCGTCTTATCTCTCTCTGTACAGGCCGCTTGGACACAACGACACAGTTAGTGCAACTTGGATACTTCTCACCTCTCTGCTGCTTACAGCTCGGGCATATGTGACTGTCCACAGTTCGTTCTACTGACGTTCACTCTTGTTCTCTCTCTTCCTTTACAGGCAGCTTGGACACAATAACACAGTTAGTGCAACTTGGATACTTCTCACCTCTCTGCTGTTTACAGCTCGGGCATATGTGACTGTCCACAGTCCGTTCTACTGACGTTTACTCTTGTTCTCTCTCTTCCTTTACAGGCAGCTTGGACACAATAACACAGTTAGTGCAACTTGGACACTTCTCACCTCTCTGCTGTTTACAGCTCGGGCATATGTGACTGTCCACAGTCCGTTCTACTGACGTTCACTCTTGTTCTCTCTCTTCCTTTACAGGCAGCTTGGACACAATAACACAGTTAGTGCAACTTGGATACTTCTCACCTCTCTGCTGTTTGCAACTCTGGGTAAGTGCAGCTTTTCCTCAGCTCGCTATGCGGTGTTTTGGTCGACAATGCACGGGGGCGGCTTACGACAGCTGGCCCGCACAGAAGGGCAACAGCGACGATTTCCCCAGGGGGCGCCGGGGGCCAAAACCCTCTTGGCGAATTCGCTGGTCAGCAGGGGGGGTGAACCGTCACACCGTCTCACCGGGCCGAGCGCTGCCCTGTCCTCAATGCCCGTAGGCCGATCGAATACCAGAAAGGGGCGCCCCTTTGTAGAGACCACGGGGCGGCGGAACTCCTTCACCCCTCACTCTGCCACAGATAGAACACACAGGTAAAGTAGCAATATACAGGTTCGTGTTTGTACTCACACACACACACTGCCAACTTCCAGGTCTTCACTGCCGCACTCTGAAACTGTCAACACACCGACGGGGCAACTTCCAAGGCCCACACCGTCACTGTTCACTTAAATCGCACACAGCATACAATAGTTAATGTTACACACAGCCGTCAGCCTCTCCGTCTCTTCCTCAGTGGAGGGGATGATGCGGGGTACGTCTGACAAGACACACAGCACTTGCACAGCAACCCACAGCAAATACACAGCACCACTTCAACGTGAAAAGGTTTTCAAATGACATGGACTCACCCACCACACTACAGGTGCACACACGAGATGCCCAGCGTCCTCCACTTCGCTAAGGGCAGACGGGGGCGATGACACTACGGCCGGGACTTTTAGGTCTGCTGCTATGGCGAATGTAATCCACTTACTCCTGCGGCTCACCTACCACGCTCGATCGGGGGTAGGGCCGCTTTCCTCTCCCTGGAGGCGTTCAATAATACACAGGTTAGTAGTATGTTTTCGGATCAACTCCAGAGCCAATACTCACAGCAGTCCTCTTGGTAAATAGTTCACAAACTGCTTCGTTTACTTCCTCCTTGGTTACTCCAAGCGTGTCACAATCTCCATTGTTTTCTTCTACCCACAGGGTTTCTTCTTACAGTAGCATCCACAAAGCGTCCTCGTGGTGCAGTGCTCCTTTAAATATCACAGCTCCGTCCTTTTCGCCTCTCTTGGCTGCCGCACTCTTTCCTCTTGCTATAAGCACTCCGTGGATCAACGGCGCCCTCCGGCTCCTCCAAGGACGGAGCGTGTGAATTTTCTCTGCCCTAGGCAGCAAATGGAGCTTGTGCCCAAAAACAACTCTCCTTCTGTGTGCTGCTACAGCTCAATTTATGTGGCCCGTCCTCATTCCTTTCTCTAATCAGGGCTGCTGCATAAATTGGCTGCACCTGTGGCTCGTTGCTTCCTGATTCATGTTGCCGGGGAGACCAGGAAGTGAAGGGTGCGTTTAAAAATTTTGTCCGGGCGGAACCTCTCCTCTCCATTTTCGGTTACGCCCTAAGTCACCCTGTGACAGATGCATGTCAGAGTTTTGTCCTCCTGCACTTGCTGTAACAGTGCAAGGATACAACATGTTATATATCAAGCATGAACACTCGTCTTCTTCCACTGTCCCAAACACTTTGGTTCCTGTTAGACAGAAGGTATTCAACATTTTCCCATTATCTTCCTTACAAAAAAAAACATGGTTGTATTGTAGTAAAAGAGTAGTAATCATGGTAAATTGGTGTATTGATTACCATGTGTAAAACCATGGGTTTACCACAAAACCCGATGGTGTGTGTGTGCGTGCGTGCGTGTGTGTATTGAGAGAATGAGAAATAGAGAAAGTAAAATTTCATATCCAAGTATTTTCATCATTGGTTGTGGCTAATAGCAACACATTTTACTGCAGTGTGTGTGGACATAAGATGGACAGGAAGACACAGTATACATGTATAAAATACAAGAAATGCCTATGCAACACAGCTACACAGTAAAAATCTGCTTCTTATGTGTTGTGTAGGCTGGCAGGAACAGGTAATGTGTTCAGTGTGGATGATGTGTTATGATACAGCATCTGTTAAGTTGGGGCCTGTGCTGTGTAGACTGACACAAATGTGTACGATTTCAAACTAAGTTCAAAGAATTAAAAATCAAAGTGATGAAAAACTTATTTAAGATGAAGAAGTGATGAAAATACTTATTTAAGATAAACATGTTTAGGGAGAATATAATTTTCTTCTCTTATTTCATATTATCACAAAAACGAATAGCACTTTAATGTATAAATAGTCCTCTAAAAGTGGTAAATGACAAATATTAACCATATATGCTATCTATATTACTTGCAATAAGGCTAAAGTAAACATCTGTAACAGTTATACATAAATTTGTATGACTGCATTGGCTTAAGATACTAATAATGCACAAACATTGTCTAAGGATCAAAAATATGAACACCACACGAGGGTTAAGATCAAGATGTATATGATCTTAAATTTCTGTTTGGTTTGGGTGTCTAATATTAGGTTACATGATGGTCTTGTAATAATAATTAAGTAAAAGCCTATTTTTAGACAATGCTTGTATTATACGCAAAAAAATAAGCTTTTTTTTTTTTTGAGACGCAAGAGAGAGAGACGCAAGAGAGAGACGCAAGAGAGAGAGACGCAAGAGAGAGAGACGCAAGAGAGAGAGACGCAAGAGAGAGAGACGCAAGAGAGAGAGACGCAAGAGAGAGAGACGCAAGAGAGTGGCAACACTGTTGTCGGAGCTCCGTCGAGATCATCATCTAAATCCTATTTTTCTACTATCTTGTTCCTATCTATATAATATAACTCACTAGTTCATCTTAGGAATACCTTACCGTGACGATTATTCAACAGTATCAGTAACTGAAACGATTTATCGCTGGTAAACACCCAGTATTAGCATTTAGCCCGCTAGCGTAAACAAACGGGGAAACGCTGCTCCGTGCATTGGAGCTCCGTCGAGTTCATCATCTAAATCCTATTTTTTTACTATCTTGTTCCTATCTATATAATATAACGTACACATTTATCTTAGGAATACCTTACGCTGATGATTATTGAACAGTATTAATAAGTAAAACGATCTATCACTAGTAAACACCTAGTGTTAGCATATAGCCCGCTAGCACTTGCTCACTGTCTGTTTACTGTAAATCTGCCTTCCTTTTCGATCTAATGGCGGACACATCCATTGTATGTTTTTCAGACCTATCCTCACCAGAGCGGGAAGCTGTGGAGGAGTTGTTGCCCGGCATTCGCACCAGGCGGTACAGCGTGCCCCACATCACCCTGGCTCCAGGCACCCGGAGACGACCGAGGCATGCAACGTGCGAGCACCCATCTCGATGCAGCTTCACGGACCGCGTTCGGGCGAACGGAGACGCTATCGCCCAGCATGAAAACGGTAAGACTCCGCTTGTCATTGTAACCTGCACTACTTGCCACATGTACAGTTTAGCTTCTTCCGTCAGCACAGAGGGGTTTACATGTGTTAAATGTATTGAAGTAGTAAGGCTAACGGAGAAGGTTGCAGAACTAGAAGCGCACATCCGAACGCTCGTTGAGGACAGTAAAACCGCTAATGCTAATGTTTCAAACACTGTTTCGGGTGCGCCTACGGTAACGCGTAGTACTCATAGCTCGGTTTCGGCAACTGAGTTAACACGGCCGACTAACTGGGTGACTATCAGACGGCGTAGTCATATTCAATGCCCATCGAAGTCCCCCCTCGTAATTTCTAATAGATTCGACATCCTAAGCAATACACCGGCTGAGACATCTGTTAAAGGTGCCCTTGTTATTGGAGACTCGATACTTAAGAACGTGAACATTGAGGCACCAGCCACCATAGTTGACTGTATACCGGGAGCCAGATCGTCAGACATTAGATCCAAACTTAAAGTGCTGGCTAATGCTAAGCGTAAGTTTTCAAAAATTGTTATTCATGCCGGCGCAAATGACACCAGACTCCGCCAGTCGGAGATCACCAAAGATACTATTAAAGAGGTGTGTGAAATTGCAAAAACAATGTCAGATAATGTAGTATGCTCTGGTCCCCTCCCCGCCTACCGGGGTGATGAAACTTATAGCAGATTAGTGTCTCTTCACCACTGGATGTCAAAATGGTGCCCTCAGCATAACGTAGGGTTTATAGACAATTGGAAGCACTTCAGGGGGAGACCTGACCTGCTAAAGAGAGATGGCCTTCATCCATCATCGGAAGGAAATGCTATACTCTCTAGAAATCTGACCAATACTCTTAATTCTAATACAGTCTGACTACCCAGGGCCCAGGTCAGCAAACAGATAGATCGGCCTACCCGTCCATCTGTTAGCTGCTCTGACATGTCAAGATCACATATATCCCAGAACTTAGAGTCTATCTCACCAGAGTATCAACACATTTCAACTGTGTGCGTTCCTCGAACAAACGAATACAGAGCACCGTTTACCTCGTCTCGTACAAATCTTACTAACATAAAATTAGAAAACAATACGTTTACAGATGAACCTCGAATGTTAAAATTCGGCCTTCTTAACATTAGATCGCTTACCAATAAGGAACCCATTGTCAATGAAATAATTACTGACCAAAACTTAGATGCACTCTCTTTAACAGAAACCTGGCTTAAAGCAGACGATTACATTAGTTTAAACGAATCCACCCCACAAGACTACTATTACAAACATGAACCGCGATTAAAGGGGAGAGGGGGTGGTGTAGCTACAATATACAACAACATTTTTAAAGTTAACCAAAAATCTGAACTAAAATTTAATTCATTTGAAATAATGCTATTAAATATGGAAATAACTGATCGTAACCATAAACAGCTCTCTTTTGTCCTTGCCACAATCTATAGACCTCCGGGCCATCATGCAGATTTTCTTAAAGAAATATCAAATTTCCTGTCTGACCTCGTAGTCACTGTAGATAAAGCTCTTATAGTTGGTGACTTTAATATACACGTTGATAACCCAACAGATACATTAGGATTAGCGTTTATAGATATTCTAAATTCTCTAAATATTAGACAAAACGTGACAGGGCCCACGCATACTCGTAGGCACACATTAGACTTAATTCTGTCACTCGGACTCAATATTAATGAAATCGAAATATCACCTCAAAGCGATGCAGTTTCAGACCATTGCCTTGTCTCATACACGGTACTTCTAGATAGGATCACTCGATCCACAATATGCTATCGACTAGCCAGAACAATAATTTCAACCACTAAAGATAACTTTATTAGCACTCTTCCAGACCTGTCCCAAATGAAACATGTAGCAGATAATCCTGAAGATCTAGATATTGTAATAGAAAACCCGAACAGTATTTGTTCTAACACATTGGATGCCGTAGCTCCAATTCGAAAAAAGAAAATCAAAGAAAAACGCCAGCTCCATGGTACGACCATCACACCGCATCCCTTAAAAAGGCTGCTAGAAAAATGGAAAGAAACTATAGAAGCACAAAGTTAGAGGTATGGCGTGCAGCATGGAAAGAGAGTGTTAAACAAGACAGGCTATAAAAATTGCCAGATCTGCGTATCTCAGCAATCTTATTAAAGAAAATCATAATAACCCTCGCTTCCTCTTTAGCACAGTTGCGAAACTGACTAGAAATAAAGAACAAACAGAACCCACTAATAAACTCCCACACAATAGTAACGACTTCATGAACTTCTTTACTAAGAAAATTATGATTATTAGGGAAAACATTGTAGGTACCCAAGCAGCCACCACTCTACCCAGTAATATATTTAACGCTAGCTTACCATACGAACATCTTGAGTCATTTAAACCTACTACAATAGAAGAGCTATCTAAATTAGTAGCGTCATCCAAATCATCATCCTGTATATTGGACCCCGTTCCCACAAAATTACTCAAAGAGGTATTCCCTGTAGTGTCTAACCCAGTACTAAATGTATTTAACTCATCACTAGAATTAGGCTACGTTCCAACAGCTTTCAAACTAGCAGTTATTAGACCGCTCATTAAAAAAACAAACCTTGACCAGGGAGATCTAAATAACTTTAGACCAATCTCAAATCTACCTTTTCTTTCCAAAATATTAGAAAAAGTAGTGGCAAGCCAGCTACGTACATTCTTAGCAAATAATAGTACATATGAAAAGTTCCAATCAGGATTCAGGCCCCACCATAGCACAGAGACAGTGTTGCTTAGAGTTACAAATGACCTCCTATTAACATCCGATCGTGGCGAAATATCACTCCTTATATTATTAGACCTTAGTGCAGCCTTTGACACAATAGATCACACAATCTTACTTAATAGGCTAGAAAACTATGTTGGCATCAGTGGTCAAGCGCTAGCCTGGTTCAGATCGTATCCAACCAATCGCTATCACTTTGTTTATGTAAATGAGGAGGAGTCACATCACTCCCTGGTTAAATACGGCGTACCGCAGGGATCAGTTTTAGGTCCAATCCTGTTCTCGTTATATATATTACCTCTGGGAGATATCATCAGGAATCATAACATACAGTTTCACTGCTACGCAGATGACACACAGCTTTACATCTCCTCACATCCTAGCGAAACACACAATTTTTCTAAGCTATCAGACTGCATCAGCGATATAAGTGACTGGATGGCACATAACTTTCTTATGCTAAACTCCAATAAGACAGAGATACTTGTTATCGAACCGAATCGCTACAAATATAATATGACAGACTACAAGTTGCCCATAGATGGCTGCACTATGGTGCCAACCTCCACGGTTAAGAATTTAGGTGTGATGTTCGACAGAAATTTATCCTTCGACAGCCATATCTCCAATGTCTGCCGCACAGCATTCTTCCATCTTAGAAATATCTCAAAAATACGCCATATGTTGTCTGCATCAGATGCAGAGAAGCTTATCCACGCTTTTATGACCTCTAGAATAGACTATTGTAACTCGTTACTCGGAGGATGCCATGCAAATCAGGTAAACAAGCTTCAGCTAGTTCAAAACGCTTCTGCGAGAGTTCTTACTCGATCTAAGAAGTATGACCGCATAAGCCCAATTCTGTCATCTTTACACTGGCTACCAGTTAAATATCGTATACAATTTAAAATATTACTAATCACCTACAAAGCCTTAAATGGCCTAGCACCCTCATATCTTAGAGAATTATTATCAGAATACAATCCATCACGTGCATTGCGGTCACAAAATTCTGGCCTCTTAATTATCCCTAAAATATCAAAAGTGTCTAAAGGTGGCAGATCCTTTTCCTACTTAGCCCCTAAGCTATGGAATGATTTACCAACCAACGTCCGAAAATCAGAGACAGTAGATAACTTTAAATCTAGACTTTAAACTTTTCTCTTTAACAAGGCATTCGCATAGTTTGTTTTAGCAATAGTACTTATCTCCCAATAGCTAGCTTGTACAACCTAATAAATAAATAAATTAATGAATAAATTAAAACCTTTTTTTCGTCAACACTCCAAAGCATGGTAAATGTCACTAATACATTTTAGTAATATGCTGAAACTTTGAATTGGTTGTCGATTGAGTCTTAATTGCCAAATATGGTCGGTTTGCAATTTTGGCCTTTTTTCCCATGGCCTTAAAAATAGTTTGTCATACAGAACCGTTTGCCACTGTACGTTAGTATTAACGACGGCAGTGGGGCCTCTGGCCTTAGTCAAACGAGTTCTGATTCTGTTTCTAAAAATCATCAACTACATGTAATACACTTATTTCCCAATAGCTAGCTGGTACATCCTAATAAATAAATAAATTAATGAATAAACTAAAACCTTTTTTTCGTCAACATTCCAAAACATGGTAAATGTCATTAATACTCTTCAGTTATATGCTGAAACTTTGCATTGGTTGTCGATTGAGTCTTAATTGCCAAATATGGTCGGTTTGCAATTTTTGGCCTTTTCCCCTGGCCTTAAAAATAGTATGTCATACAGAACCGCTTGCCACTGTACGTTAGTATAAACGACGGCAGTGGGGCCTCTGGCCTTAGTCAAACGAGTTCTGTTTCTGTTTCTAAAAATCATCAACTATATGTAATACACTTAACCAGCAATAGTTAACCTGCCCGGAACCAAGCTGACTAAAACCACATTACTGTGTGACACTTGCTTTTTATGTGAACGGCCCCTACGCTAATAAGATTTTGTTTCTCTATCCCTGTCTCGTCCTCAATCCCGAGGACAATAAGACAAACAGATCCAGATCCAGTTCCGGTACGTGTGAAAGTCGGCACACCTCTGATCTACTGGCTGTTCTTCAACGTGATGCCTAGCTGATGCCTGACCAAAGACCACCGGCAGAACCCACTTAATCTCCGCTTAATCTCCTTCCGTTTCAATGTGTATATATATATATCTCCCAAGGGTTTTTTCCTCCTAGGACTTTTTTTTACTTCCCCGGCAAAAATTCCGGGGTTTTTTTTCTCCTAGGGGGTTTTTCAACCCGGGGAGGCAGCCTTTTTGGGCTTAACTTCTATACGTTACATTAGTAATACGTTTGCTTATAATGTTGATTTATAGCCGCAGCAAATTTAGCTGCTTGTGCTATCGTGTATTATGTTATGCTATCTGTCGATTTTCTGTGCTTTTCACTACATCTATTATGTAAAGCTGCTTTGATACAATTACCAAATTGTGAAAAGCGCTATATAAATAAAATTGAATTGAATTGAATATCAATGACTATGCAAATTATAGTTAATTCATGGTCATCTTAAATATGTATTAATTAAAAACATTTACACCATTAAATTACACATGGTAATGTTATCAATATTTGGCAGATAATATCTATTGAAAGAGTGGATATTTTTTTCTCCTTTAATGCTTGCGTTGAAGGACGGCCAGTAGATCAGAGGTGTGCCGACTTTCACATCTACCGGGACTGGGTCTGTTTGTCTCGTTGTCCTCAGGTCGAGGACGAGACAGGGAGAGAAAAACAAAATCGTATTAGCGTAGCGGCCGTTCATATGTACTGAAGTGTCACACAGTGATGTGGTTTAACTCAGCTTAGTTCCAGACAGACTAACTATTGCGGCATAATTAAGTTATCCACAGTTGAGGATTTAGCTAATTGGGGGCCCAATGCGAGGGTATATATGGTAAATAAGGGTCACCTTCCGATCTTTAAGAGAAAATGAAACCTGACGACCCGTTTGACTAAGGCCTAAAGCCCCACTGTCGTCGTTAATGCAGGTTCAGTGGCAAACGGGTCTATATTGTATACCATTTACAGGACCAGGAGAAAACGCCAAAAACATCGCAACCCGACCATACGTGCTAACCCGTTTGACTAAGGCCGGAAGCCCCACTGTCGTCGTTAATGCAGGTTCAGTGGCAAACGGGTCTGTATGGCATACTATTCACAAGACACACAAAAGCGCGAAAAACCCAACCCGACCATACATACCAACCCGTTTGACTAAGGCTGGAGGCCCCACTGTCGTCGTTAATGCAGGTTCAGTGGCAAACGGGTATGTATGGCATACTATTCACAAGACGCACGAAAAACGCAACCCGACCATACATACCAACCCGTTTGACTAAGGCTGGAGGCCCCACTGTCGTCGTTAATGCAGGTTCAGTGGCAAACGGGTCTGTATGGCATACTATTCACAAGACACACGAAAGCACCAAAATCGCAACCCAACCATACGTGCCAAAACTATTTAATGCAATTCATTTTAAGTGTTCATGCAGAAAAGGTTTTTATTTATTTATTTGGTTGGTCTGTGTTATGACCGTGAGTGCTTTGTTCCGTGAAAATAACTATTGCGAGTTAAGAACCTTTACTAGACAAATTATGCGAATGCTTTGTTGAAGAGAAAAGTTTTAAGTCTAGATTTAAAATGATCGACTGTGTCTGATTCTCGGACATCGGTTGGTAAATCATTCCAGAGCTTAGGGGCTAAGTAGGAAAAGGATCTTCCACTTTTAGACACTTTTGATAGTCTAGGGATAATCAATAGGCCAGAATTTTGCAACCGTAGTGTGCGTGATGGATTGTATTCTGATAGTAATTCTCTAAGATATGAGGGTGCTAAGCCATTTAAAGCTTTGTAGGTGATTAGTGATATTTTAAATTGGATGCGATATTTAACTGGTAGCCAGTGTAAAGATGCCAGAATTGGGCTTATGTGGTCATACTTCTTAGATCGAGTAAGTACCCTTGCAGAAGCGTTTTGAACTAGCTGAAGCTTGTTGACCTGATTTGAATGGCATCCCCCGAGTAGCGAGTTACAATAGTCTATTCTAGAGGTCATAAAAGCATGAATAAGCTTCTCTGCGTCAGATGTAGACAGTAAATGGTGTATTTTTTAGATATTTCTAAGATGGAAGAATGCTGTGCGGCAGACGTTGGCGATATGACTATCAAAGGATAAGTTGCTGTCGAACATCACACCTAAGTTCCTAACCGTGGAAGATGGCACCACAGTACAGCCATCTATGTGCAATTTGTAATCTGACATATTATGTTTGTAGCGATTTGGTTCAATAATAAGTACCTCTGTCTTATTGGAGTTGAGCTTAAGAAAGTTATGTGCCATCCAGTCACTAACATCGCTAATGCAGTCTTTTAGCTTAGAAAACGTGTGTGTTTCGCTGGGATGCGAGGAGATGTAAAGCTGGGTATCATCCGCATAGCAGTGAAAACTTATGTTATGTTTCCTGATTATGTCTCCTAGGGGTAACATGTATAACGAGAACAGGATAGGACCTAAAACTGATCCCTGCGGTACACCGTATTTAACCAGGGAGTGATATGACTCTTCCTCATTTACATAAACAAAGTGATAGCGATTGGTTAGATATGACCTAAACCAGGCTAGCGCCTGACCACTGATACCAACATAGTTTTCTTGTCTATTGAGTAAGATTCTGTGATCTATTGTGTCAAAGGCTGCACTAAGGTCTAGTAATATAAGAATTGAGATTTCACCACGATCGGATGTTAATAGGAGGTCATTTGTAACTCTAAGCAACACTGTCTCTGTGCTATGGTGGGGCCTGAATCCTGATTGGAACTTTTCATATGTACTATTATTTGTCAAGAATGTGCGTAACTGGCTTGCCACTACCTTTTTTAATATTTTCGAAAGAAAAGGGAGATTTGAGATTGGTCTAAAGTTATTAAGTTCTCCTTGGTCAAGCGGTGGTTTTTTAATCAGCGGTTTAATAACTGCTAGTTTGAAAGCTGTTGGAACGTATCCTATTTCTAGCGATGAGTTAAAGATATTTAGAACCGGGGTTGACACTACAGGGAATACTTCTTTAAGTAGTTTTGTGGGAACGGGGTCTAATATACAGGACGATGATTTGGATGATGTGACTAGTTTAGAGAGCTCATCTATTGTAGTAGGTTTAAATGAATCAAGATGTTTTGTATGGTAGTCTAGTGTTAAGTGAACTAATGGGTAGAGTGGTGGCTGCCTGGGTAGCTACGATGTTTTCCCTAATAGCCGAAATTTTGTTAGAAAAGAAGTTCATGAAGTCGTTACTATTGTGTTGAAGTTTACTATTGGTTTCTGTTTGTTCTTTGTTTCTAGTCAGTTTCGCAACTGTGCTAAAGAGGAAACGATGGTTATTATGATTCTCATTTATAAGCTTGCTAAGATATGTAGATCTGGCGGTTTTAAAAGCCTGTCTGTAGTGTTTAACACTCTGTTTCCATGCTGCGCGCCATACTTCTTACTTTGTGCTTCTATAATTTCTTTCCATTTTTCTAGCTGCCTTTTTAAGGGCTGCGGTGTGATGGTCATACCATGGAGCTGGCGGTTTTTCTTTGAATCTCTTTTTTCGAATGGGAGCAACGGCATCCAATGTGTTAGAACAGACATTGTTTAGGTTTTCTATTTCAATATCTAGATCGTCACAGTTATCTGCTACATGTTTCATTTGGGACAGGTCTGGAAGAGTGCTAATAAAGCTATCTTTAGTGGTGGAAATTATTGTTCTGGCTAGTCGGTAGCATGTTGTGGATTGAGTGATCCTATCTAGAAGTACAGTGTATGACACAAGGTAATGGTCAGAAACTGCATCACTCTGAGGTGATATTTCGACGTCATTAATATTGAGTCCGAGTGACAGAATTAAGTCTAATGTGTGCTTACGAGTATGCGTTGGCCCTGTCACGTTTTGTCTAATATTGAGAGAATTTAGAACATCTATAAACGCACGTCCTAATGCGTCTTTTGGGTTATCCACATGGACATTAAAATCACCAACAATAAGAGCTTTATCTACAGTGACTACAAGCTCAGATAGGAAATCTGCTATTTCATTAAGGAAATCTGCATGGTGGCCCGGAGGTCTATAGATTGTAGCTAAGACAAAAGAAAGCTGTTTGTTGTTACGATCAGTTATTTCCATATTTAACAACATTACTTCAAATGATTTAAATTTTAGCTCAGATTTTTGGTTTACTTTAAAAATTGTGTTGTATATTGTAGCTACACCACCCCCTCTCCCCTTTAATCGAGGTTCGTGTTTATAATAATAGTCTTGTGGGGTGGATTCATTTAAACTAATGTAGTCGTCTGCTTTAAGCCAGGTTTCTGTTAAACAGAGTACATCTAAGTTTTGGTCTGTAATTATTTCATTGACAATAGGTTCTTTATTGGTAAGCAATCTAATGTTAAGAAGGCCGAATTTTAACATTCGAGATTCATCTGTTAATGTATTGTTTTCTAATTTTATTTTAATCAGATTTGTTCCAGATGTAACAAGCGGTGCCCTGTATTTATTTGTTCGGGGAACAGATACAGTTGAAATGTGCTGATATTTCGGTAAGATTGACTCGAAGTGCTGGGATATAAGTGGTCTTGACATATCACGGCAGCTAACAGACGGACGGTTAAGCCGATCCGTCTGTTTCCTGACCTGGGCCCTGGATAGTCAGACTATATCAGAATTAAGACTATTGATCAGCTTTTTAGTGAGTATAGCACTTCCTTCCGATGACGGATGAAGGCCATCTTGGGTTAGGAGAAATGGTCTTCCCCAGAAATGCTTCCAATTGTCTATAAACCCTACGTTATGCTGAGGGCACCACTTTGACATCCATCCATTGAGAGACACTAATCTACTATGTGTTTCATCTCCCCGGTAGGCGGGGAGGGGACCAGAGCATATTACATTGTCTGACATTGTTTTTGCAATTTCACACATCTCCTTAATATTATCTTTGGTGATTTCCGACTGGCGGAGCCTGGTGTCATTTGTGCCGGCGTGAATAACAATCTTAGAAAACTTCCGCTTAGCATTAGCCAGCACTTTAAGTTTGGATCTAATGGATCTAAAATAGCATAATGAACCACGCGCAACGCGTCACTGACTTTAGACTAGTTTTTTTTTGGTCAGTGGCGCAATTGTTTTTTGAAACTGCAAAATAGCATCAGGAATGGTTTGTGCCGGAACACGCCTCCATTTTTGCGCTGAACCGCCCAGGGAGCGCAAGTTCATTCCCTAGTTTGCCGACGTGCGTCTGTGGAGGGAAAAACCCGCTGTGCGCCAGTGCAAAATACGAATGATACATGCGTCACTGACAAAGTCAATTGCGCTGGGTGCAAGATAGGGCCCTATGTGTTCATTGTGATTGTGAATGTGAGACGTCTTTTGTGTGTAATATTGTGCCACAGATATAGTCATCTGTGTACAATTTTTTTTTTGTTGTTTACTGATTTCTTTATGCATCCAAAGGATTGCACTCAATTTCATTTTACTTTGACAATAAAGTAATTCATTCATTCAGAGTGTTGTGTGTTTTGTTTATGGACTGTTTGTTTGTTTAGTATGATATAGGGGTGGAATGGTACACAGAAGTCACGGTTCGATTCGTACCTCGGTTCAGGCGTCACGATTCGGTTCAATTTCGCTACAATGGAGGGGAAAGCAAAACAAAAATGCAGAAGGCAAATTTTTTAATACTTAAGATAATCTTAAAAACATAGGTGTCCATATTGCTGTTATTGTGAGATGTCATGAATATGAACTGAAATGCATTTAACATACTATCTCGTATAACAAAAATGTATACCACTTGAGGTAAACTTGTACCTTTACAACTTTTAATACAAAGATGGGTTTCAAATGTATTACAATTACCTAAATACATTTTTAATTACATTTTAGCACATTTATTTCATATTGTAAGATGCCACCCAATTGGCCCAATATCGAAGTCCAATGGCGTGGTGAAGGAATCACGTGTTCTTTCCGTCCGTAGCGCTTCTAGAAGAATAAATCCATTTAATTTATTTTGTTTCTTTGACCTCTGCGGTTAAATTATAATCTGACTCCAATTTCTTAGTTACCAATACTATTCTGATGCTGATCATAATTTATAAAATTATTATTATATTTATTTAGAATGAATTATATTCACATAGGGGATAAGGTGTAATTCTGAAGGTGCTAAGGCAGTTCCATACAGCTGGGCATAGAGGCATTCTCCTTCTAACTTAAGTTAAAGTTAGAGGTTTCTCCAAACACATTGAAAATAAGAGGATCCATCTATGTTTTAGGTTGAGGTTACTCCATCTAACCTTAAAACGGGGAGGCAATTACTCCAGTAATATTTTCAATAGAGGCAATTCTCCTAATCTATGCCCCCTTCAATACATTTAACTTAAACCCTGAAAATATAATAAAGATTTGACAAGTTTTGGAATGAATAAAGATTAACAATTTATTTTGCCAGGCAGGTTATACTTAAATCAATCATTTGGTTATTCAAATCAACCAATTACAAATATATCAAAACATTCACTAAAAGATCAGCATAGAAAAATAAACAGTAAACATAAAATAAAAATCATACCTGGCAATTCAAGACACACAGCAGTGTGGGAAGATCTGACTACAGAATGCTTCCATAAGGTTTGAATACACACAGAGTGTGGGAGCTTCTGGGTACAGAATGGCTCCCAGAACATTTAGCCAGGCCACCTTTTATACACAGCGTGAGACAAAGACATCGTAAAACTACAAAGTCCAGTTTGACCTGTGGCAAGTGATACTTAAGAACACCTGGTCAAACTAGCCAGAAGTACTCTGGCCAAACCCCACCTCTACAAGAAATGCATCTGTGTTAAGTGTATCTTAAACTTATAGAAATGAGACCTTTTTACTCATCGCACCATGACCTTTAAAATAATATTACACATGAATATGTATGTAAAACACAATCTTAGAACCACATAATATGTATACATTACATTTCAGCAGATACTCAGTGATGTGAGCCTAAAGGCTAACAGTTCAAAAACCTTTGTGATGAATAGATTAACACATCAAAGAGTTGTATCTCTGAAGACCTCTTTCATCTACGGGTCAAATTTGGGTTAACAACACCCCCTGAGGTTTAATTGTTTTACAGTGTCTTTTCATAAATAAACTTAAAGTTGATTAATTATAATCCAGTATTACAATATTAATGTACTAAAGAACAAAAAAAATGTAGGCTTGTAGGATGCATTAATAGGTGTGTGCGACTTCATGACGCGAGAGCTCAGATCAGCCTCCTCCGCAAGATTTCTCGTGGTACTCTGACGCTGAGGCGCTGTGTAAAGTTGAGCACACTTAAAAAACTTAAAGCAACTGAACTCGACAGAACTGCCCTGCGTATGCATGCGCTTCGTCCATTAATTGTATATAGCAGGACAATTTATCTCCTACTTCTCAGCGTGAGAAATACAAGGTGTGGCATGTGAACTGACTGAAATGCGTGTGTCTCATTGTGAATGCGTGAGACTTGAGAGCCCTGATTAGATGTACTTCTACTCACATACCCAACAAATGCTGAAAACGCCGACACACAGTCCTCGTCTTTTCCACCACTCTCTCACCTGTACTACTGTAACTGATTGGAAAAGTGAAGTTTTCCCAAACTTGCGTTCTTAAAGAGGCCGGCGGTTCCTCACCACCATTTGCCATACTCGCTGTCGCTGCTATCTGACTCACTCACTCATTCACTCACTACCGTCAACCTGACCAGAGAATGTAGACGGGCTCTGATAGAGTGCATACATAGGCGAAGATCGGCTGCATCGGCCCCAATCAGAGCTTCAGAGCTAAAGCGGGGCTACAGATTAGATGTCCGTAAAGAACCCGTGTATCTAACAGTAGTTCCGCATTACATTAATTATTTTGCACGCAAGTTTTTTTAAATTTTCATACCGTCTATTCTCCCTTTAAATTCATGCACCGAACCGTGACCCCCGTACCGATTCGGTTCGAAACGAATACATGTACCGTTCCACCCCTAGTATGATGCTGTGTGATGCTTACAAATCTTTCATGTTGCATAAAAAATTGCCCCTTGGGCTTTTTTATATATAAACTTGAACCTTGATCTCAATTCTTACAAGTGCGTTCTGTGTTCTCGCGACCTTATGAGTTCACTCTTCCAAGGTTGCCTTGCAAGACCGATCTCCATGAGAACGCAAGAGAAAAAGCCCTAGTCTAAACCCTGTCCGGTAAACCTCCCCTATTTGCCAAGGCTATCTTAACAAAAATAGCTCCACTTTACCTCAGACACATAACATATAACACACCTTTATTTATATATATATATATATATATATATATATATATATATATATATATATATATATATATCTTTACAAAAACGTTGAGTATTTGCGTCTTAGTTAATTAATATAGTCTAAAATTAACAATTATTTACAACCACTTACCTGACGTGAACTTTAGAAAACGGCTGATGACTGGAAGCTACGTGCGGATTGATCTCAGATTAAATGAGCTGTGATCCTTTCAGATCCTTTCGACTAAAGACATTTTAAATTCAAAACATGCACACACACACACACACACACACACACACACACACACACACACACACACACACACACATGTCACGGGGTGACGATCTTTCAGGGCGGAACCAAAAGTTGAGGAAGTTTTGGTTCCGCCCGGATGTTTCCGTCCAGACCGGAAAACGGAAACACCGGACATCCGGCAGATTCACGGAGGCTGTAATCAGCCGATTGGGCACAGCTGTGCCTAGTTGAAGAGATCGCCTGGCAATTGGATGATTATAGTACAGAGAGGAGTATATAAAGCACAGTTAGAACACAGTTAGAGGAGTTAGTGTGTGCTGGGAAACGGAGCTGTGCTCATTGTTGGACGTGGTGGCTGTCTGTGGTTCTCTCTCTCTCTCGTTGCAGTCTTGATTGTGGATCTGCTGGAGTAAACAGGAAAATTCTATGGGTAAAAAGGAACTTGTTCTAATCAATATTGAAGGAGTAAAGCAGGAAGAAAATTGACCTTCTGGTACAACGTAAACAAAGGCTATTCGCCGTGAGTATACCCTTTTTGTGTGGAGTAACTGGCAAAAGTTAACTTGTGTAACTATTGGAAACCTCCAGGAGAAGGAGGGCGGCCCTACCCCTATAAGAGTGTGGTGGGCGAGCCGTTAGAAGTATAACTTCAAACAGCCACCGCAACGAGACTTATTGTGGTCGTATTTCCCACCGCCTTATCGTAGCCCAAGCGCAGTGGAGGACACCGGGCGCTTCCCTTGTTGTGGTGCACTTATAGTGTGGTGAGTGAGACTGTGTATTAAATCTTTTTCACGTTTGGAGTGGTGCTGTGTATATTGCTGTGGGTTGCTGTGTGTCTTGTAGACGAAGCCCCGCATCATCCATTTTCTTCCACTGGGCAGAGGACGGAGAGGCCAACGACTACAGAAATCACTGTTACTATAAGTAGTGTGCTGTTGGAGTGCGAAGGGACGCAGACTAAGAGCTGTCCGTGACCGTGAGTAAACCATTGGAAAACATTTCGTGGTGTGAACTTACCTGTGTCTGTTTTCGTCGCAGAGTTAGAGGCGAAAGGGTCCGCCGCCCCGTGGTCTCTACGAAAAGGGCGCCCCCGTCTAGGAAACGATCGGCCTATGGGCATTGGAGATAGGGCAGCGCTCGACCCGGTGAGGTGGTGTGTGACCTTCGCCCCTCTGTTGACCTACGGAGGAGAACCATACCTACCCAGAAAGCTGTAAACAGCAGAGCCGGTGAGAATTACTCGAAGTCTCAGCAACAGTGTCTTTGTGTTCTAGCGGCCACCTGTGGAGAAAGAGCAGAACGAGAGTGAATCATTGAAGAGCAAACTGTGAACGTGATACCTACCCAGAAAGCTGTAAACAGCAGAGCCGGTGAGAAATACTCGAAGTCTCAGCAACAGTGTCTTTGTGTTCTAGCGGCCACCTGTGGAGAGAGAGCAGAACGAGAGTGAATCATTGAAGAGCAAACTGTGAACGTGATACCTACCCAGAAAGCTGTAAACAGCAGAGCCGGTGAGAAATACTCGAAGTCTCAGTAACAGTGTCTTTGTGTTCTAGCGGCCACCTGTGGAGAGAGAGAGCAGAACGAGAGTGAATCATTGAAGAGCAAACTGTGAACGTGATACCTACCCAGAAAGCTGTAAACAGCAGAGCCGGTGAGAAATACTCGAAGTCTCAGTAACAGTGTCTTTGTGTTCTAGCGGCCACCTGTGGAGAGAGAGCAGAACGAGAGTGAATCATTGAAGAGCAAACTGTGAACGTGATACCTACCCAGAAAGCTGTAAACAGCAGAGCCGGTGAGAATTACTCGAAGTCTCAGCAACAGTGTCTTTGTGTTCTAGCGGCCACCTGTGGAGAGAGAGCAGAACGAGAGTGAATCATTGAAGAGCAAACTGAGAACCATACCTACCCAGAGAGCTGTAAACAGCAGAGCCGGTGAGAATTACTCGAAGTCCCAGTAACAGTGTCTTTGTGTTCTAGCGGCCACCTGTGGAGAGAGAGCAGAAACGAGAGTGAATCACTGAAGAACAGACTGTGAACGTGATACTTACCCAGAGAGCTGTAAGCAGCAGAACCGGTGAGCAATACCCGAAGTCCAAGTAACAGTGTCATTTGTGTCCTAGTGGCCGCCTGTGGAGAGCAGGGAGAAATAATTGGAGAACAGACTGTGTAACGTGATACCCACCCAGAGAGCTGCAAGCAGCAGAGCCGGTGAGAGACACCTCAAGTGCAAGCTAACAGTGCTTTTGTGTAGCAGTGACTATCTGTGGGGCATAAGGAGAACGTGGACGGACGTACGACAGGGAACGTAAAGGCACGTGGGGCGAGGACCCCCTGCCGGCCCGAGGAAAGGTACACCGACAGTGGAGATCTTCCTTACCAGTCACACCAAAATTATTCTGCCTCCAGGACGGAAGAAGGAGGGCGCCACGGTTAGTAGGGTCCAGGCTGGAGCCTGACGTTTCCCGTTCTCCCCCAGCTTATGGTGGTTGGCACCCTTGCTGCCCTGGGCCTGTCTGCCGTGGCTGCAGTCTCCCTGGAGGGAGAAGAAGAGGCCTATTAGTTTTAATTTCCCCTTTCCCCAAATTCCCAATTCTTTTAAATATTTAAACTAAATAAAGCTTGTTTTAAATTTTACTTACCTGTTCCCGTGTTTGTCTGGTCATTGGGTTGGCTTTGGGGACCTCCTCGAGGTGGGAGTTGCAAAGGGGCGTGGCTTTAGTTTTAAACAGCCAGCCCCCGGTGGTGACAGATTTTGGCGTAGTCGGCAGGGCCCCACCTCGAGTTGAGTAACCAAGGTCACCCAATGACTGACAACGCGGGGCCTGCAGCCCCACCCCGTGCCACATCTATTATCATGGGAAGCCCATGGATCCAGAAATATGGAGGAGCAGAGTCGGAGGTACGACTGACCGAATGGAAGGCCCAATTAGAGTACTTGGCCGACTTGCAGGGCCTTAGCGCCGCTCAGCGGCTCCAGTTTGTGTTGAACTCCCTAGAGGGAGAAGCACGGCGAGAGGTACAAGCCGCCCCCGAAGCAATCCGAGCCACCGCCCAGACTGTGTTCCAGTTCCTTACTGAACAATATGGCGACCATACCCCCGTAGCTGTCCTCCGTTCACAATTTTTTAATTGTAAGCAAGGCCCCCGACAACCTATTAGAGCTTTTGCCCTCAGGCTGCGAGAGCAGTTCACTCGCCTGCAGGCCCGACGAGACCATGGGCTAGGAGACGGAGAGACCTTGTTACGCGACCAGTTCCTCCTGGGGATGAAAGAGGGCCCCGTGAGACAAAGTCTGAGGGTCCAGTTTCGACGGGACTCCGGGCTTACCTTTGAGGACCTAAAGAAGGAGGCACTGGCCTTGGAAGGTGATGAGGTCGAAGTAAGTGAAACCCCTGTATGTGCAGCCGTAAGTGGGAACACCGCAGCACCACCTGAACACGCAGATTGGAAGCAAGCCCTCAGAGTAGAATTGTTGAAAGATGTCCGAGAGCAGATGTCGGAACTATCTAAGACTCTTCTGGGAGAACTTCGTCAAGGTAGGGCGCAAGAGGAACCGAGGCCGGCACCCCGAGAGCGAGTCTACTCTGAGAGGGGCCGAGAGCCACCAGGGCGCCCAAACCGTTTTAACCGGCCCCGCTTTGAGTGGGATGACCAAGGGCGGCCAATCTGCAATCGTTGTGGAGAACCAGGGCATTATAGCCGTCAGTGTGGGCCTCGCAGGGCATCGGAGGGGGGTTTTTAGGACGACCGGCCACAGTGGGTCGTGTGGCCGGGACCCCTCGAGGAGACCCGGAAAGACGTGATAATTCAAGAGGCCAGATGGTGGGGCATAGCCCAATGGCGGAGGTGAAGGTATGTGGCAAGACGGTACAGTGCCTGGTAGATACAGGCTCTCAAGTGACATTGTTTGCCGAAAGTCTCTCGCAGGAAGTATTCGGGAAGCAGAGAACCCAAGGAGGAGAGGCCCCCTGGCTGACGTTGCGGGGCGCCAACGGCTTAGAGATTCCTTACATTGGCTATCGGCTGACGGACTTAGAAGTGCACGGGGTGTTAGTTCCCCAAAAAGGGGTGATCATCGTGGAAGATAGGTGTTTGGGAGTCCACCGAGCCCTACTAGGGATGAATGTGCTCTCCGAGTGTTGGGAGGAGTTATTTCGGGCTAGGCCCGGCCCTAGGATCTCCCCTGTTGAGAGGCCCCTATGGGAGCGAGTGGTCGCCGACTGTCGTCGGGTCCAGATGACCCAGGTCCGTAGAAGCCGGGAAGAGGTAGGAAGAGTGATGTGTCGCTATGCTTTATCGATCCCCCCTAGGAGTGAGGCCATGGTGTGGGTGAGAGTGGCCCCCCGAGGAGTTGGCCCCGAAGAGTGGGTATTGGTTGAACCCCACGCTGATTGCCCCCAAGTGGAAGTAGCACGAGGCCTAGCGGCGGTCCACCGGGGGAGGGTCCCTGTAAAGGTTCGAAATGACCACCCCTACCCAGTGCACTTACACCGACACCAGCGGCTGGCCCGACTCACGGGGGTTGCACCCCATCAGGTGAGGGAAGAGAGAGATGTTAGTTTCCGCCAGGTGTGCCCCACTGTCATCGAGGTGGCCCTGACGCAGATGGAAGCCCCCTCAAACAACGGGGAGAGGGACATGCCGAGACACCTGGCAGGTGAGTCCCTGCAAGGGGAAAAGCTGGAACAGGCGCAGGCACAACGACTTCAAGCCCTCCTTCAGAAATGGCAACATGTGTTTGCAAGACATGAGGAGGATTACGGATGCACTAAGGTGGTAGAACATCATATTCCGACTGGAGATGCAGGACCCAGCAGGGAGAGGTACCGGCCGATCCCACCCACTTTATATACAGAGGTACGCTCTCTATTGCAGGGCATGCTGGGGCGGGGCATCGTCCGAGAAAGCAGTAGCCCATGGGCAGCCCCCATCGTACTGGTGCAGAAGAAGTCGGGAGCTTGGAGGTTTTGTGTGGACTATCGTAAGCTCAACCTGGTGACTAAGAAAGACGCTTTTCCCCTACCCCGGATCGAAGACTCCCTTGCGGGTCTCACGCGGTCTGCATGGTACTCCACTCTGGATCTGGCCAGTGGGTATTGGCAGGTGCCAGTGGCCGAGGCCGATAGGGAGAAGACCGCTTTCACGACCCCGTTTGGACTATTCGAGTGGGAACGGATGCCCTTCGGGCTCTGCAACGCCCCAGCCACGTTCCAACGTCTGATGCAGCGCTGTTTGGGAGGTCAGTTAATGGAGTCAGTCTTGGTATATCTAGATGATGTAATTGTGTACTCCCCAGATTTCGATTCCCACCTCCGGCACCTCGAAGAGGTTTTCCAGGCAATGGAGAAATATGGGCTGAAGTTGCAACCCGATAAATGCCATCTGTTGAGGCGAGAGGTCCAGTTCCTGGGTCACGTGGTCAGCGCTGCTGGGGTGGCTGTAGACCCTGGGAAAGTCTCTGCAGTAAGAGATTGGAGTGCGCCCAAGACTGTGAGGCAAGTACGTTCATTTCTGGGGTTTGTGGGATACTACAGACGGTTCATAAAAGATTTTTCCAAGATCGCTAAGCCACTTAACCAGCTGCTGGTCGGTACAGGGCGGAACCGGGGACGGGGATCACCCCCGATTGACTGGGATGAGTCCTGTGAGGGGGCATTTCAGAGATTGAAACAGGAATTGTTACAGGCTCCTATCTTAGCCTATGCAGACTTTACTCAACCATTTATCTTGTATACAGACGCTAGCAACCTGGGGTTGGGGGCGGTCTTGGCCCAACGACAAGCGGGAACAGAACGGGTGATTGCCTACGCAAGCCGAAGCCTCCACCCAGCTGAGAAGAACGATGCAAACTACAGCTCAATTAAACTGGAACTGCTGGCCCTGAAGTGGGCCCTGAGCGAGAAGTTTAAGGACTACCTCTGGGGTGCTAAGGTAACGGTGATTACAGACAATAATCCTTTGGTACATTTACAGACAGCGAAGTTGGGAGCTGTGGAGCAGCGCTGGGTGGCACAACTTGCCAATTTCGAGTATCAACTGCAATATCGGCCTGGGCGAGAACACACGAACGCGGACGCCTTGTCCCGATTGCCAGAGGCGGACAACCCCGGTTGCCGGGGAGGCAAGGAAGAAGTAAGCCAGAGGGAGGGCTATCTGATAGGGGCCGTGGAGGCCCCCGGAGGCCAGCAGGAGGCGGTACCGGAGAATTGGGGCTGGGACCCCTGTCGGTGGAAAACAAGGCAGGCCCAGGATCAGGATGTGTGTCAGGTAAAGATGTGGGTGGAGCAGGGCCGACGGCCAACAGCGTCTGAGAGGCTGACTCAAACAGAGACGGGAAAAAGACTGCTGGGACAGTGGGACAAGCTGGAACTACAGGAAGGGGTGCTTTGCCGGAAGGTTAGTGACCCGAAGCTGGACGAAGAGGTGCGCCAGATCGTGGTGCCCGCCGATCAAGCGGCAGCCTTGGTGTCCGCCTACCATGATCAGCTGGGGCACCAGGGACAGGAACGGACAGTATCGTTGCTGCGCAGGTTTTTCTACTGGCCGGGGCTGGAAGCGTCAGTACGTAGCTTGGTCCAAGCTTGCCCCAGGTGCATGTTATTTAAATCTCGACGAGAGGCTCGAGCACCGATGGTGCCCATACATGCCAAAGCCCCCCTCCACATCATGGCGATGGATTTCCTGACACTGGGCCGGCCACAGGACCGCTATCCGAACATCTTAGTAATCACCGACCTGTTTACAAAATACGCATGGGCAGTTCCCACCCTTGATCAGACGGCAAACACCACCGCAACGGCTCTATGGCGGCACGTCTTCCAAACGTTCGGATGTCCCGAGTTCCTGCACTCAGACCAAGGGGCAAATTTCGAATCAAAGGTGATCCGAGAATTATGCCAGCTGTATGGGTGCACGAAGACCCATACGACGTCGTATCACCCTCAAGGAAATGGCTGTTGTGAGAGGTTTAATCAGACCCTGTTGGGGCTCCTAGGGACCCTGGACCAACGGAAGCAGAGCGATTGGGTGAGTGCTCTACCGAATCTTTTGCAAGCTTATAATAACAGCGTTCATAGTACGACGGGGTATGCCCCCACTTATCTGATGTTCGGCAGACATGTGCGGATGCCCACGGACCTGGTCTTGGGAGTGGCCGCTGGCCAAGAGGAAGGGAGCGTGACGGAATGGGCGGGGCGCCACCACCAACGGCTACACTTTGCTTACGAGCAGGTATCCCAGAAGATACGGGCTACAGGGGAAAAGAACAAGCGGCTGTACGACCAGACGGCCCGGGACGCCCCCTTGTTACCAGGAGAGAGAGTCTTGGTACGAGACAATCGGCGGCAAGGCAAAGGAAAGCTGAGTGACCGTTGGGAGCCCACCCCGTACGTAGTCTGCAGGCAACAGAGGCCGGGACAGCCGGTGTATACCATCCGGCCGGAAGGAAAGGCCGGCCCGGAACGTGTGGTGCACCGAAACATGATTCGCCCTTGCCCAAATTATCCCGAGGTCGCGAAGGAGGTAGTGGCAGAACCGACACCGACGGCCCCCTGGATGGAAGGATGGGCTGTGGTACCAGGCCTACCCGTGGCAGCACCACCCCCGGCCGCCCCAGGAGAGCCAGAGCTAGCACCTGAGCCAGTTCAACCCCCGGCCGCCCAGAGACAACCAGAGCCAGTACCAGCGCCAGCTGAACCCCCGGCCGCCCAAAGACAACCTGAGGTTGTGCCCGAGCCCGCCGGACCTGACTCCCCTGTGAGGCGCTCCCAACGGGAGAATCGAGGCCGACCCCCTTCCCGTTACGGTGAGTGGACTACTCAAGGACATTCCAGGGACTGGAATGCATTGGCGGGGGAGGATGTCACGGGGTGACGATCTTTCAGGGCGGAACCAAAAGTTGAGGAAGTTTTGGTTCCGCCCGGATGTTTCCGTCCAGACCGGAAAACGGAAACACCGGACATCCGGCAGATTCACGGAGGCTGTAATCAGCCGATTGGGCACAGCTGTGCCTAGTTGAAGAGATCGCCTGGCAATTGGATGATTATAGTACAGAGAGGAGTATATAAAGCACAGTTAGAACACAGTTAGAGGAGTTAGTGTGTGCTGGGAAACGGAGCTGTGCTCATTGTTGGACGTGGTGGCTGTCTGTGGTTCTCTCTCTCTCTCGTTGCAGTCTTGATTGTGGATCTGCTGGAGTAAACAGGAAAATTCTATGGGTAAAAAGGAACTTGTTCTAATCAATATTGAAGGAGTAAAGCAGGAAGAAAATTGACCTTCTGGTACAACGTAAACAAAGGCTATTCGCCGTGAGTATACCCTTTTTGTGTGGAGTAACTGGCAAAAGTTAACTTGTGTAACTATTGGAAACCTCCAGGAGAAGGAGGGCGGCCCTACCCCTATAAGAGTGTGGTGGGCGAGCCGTTAGAAGTATAACTTCAAACAGCCACCGCAACGAGACTTATTGTGGTCGTATTTCCCACCGCCTTATCGTAGCCCAAGCGCAGTGGAGGACACCGGGCGCTTCCCTTGTTGTGGTGCACTTATAGTGTGGTGAGTGAGACTGTGTATTAAATCTTTTTCACGTTTGGAGTGGTGCTGTGTATATTGCTGTGGGTTGCTGTGTGTCTTGTAGACGAAGCCCCGCATCATCCATTTTCTTCCACTGGGCAGAGGACGGAGAGGCCAACGACTACAGAAATCACTGTTACTATAAGTAGTGTGCTGTTGGAGTGCGAAGGGACGCAGACTAAGAGCTGTCCGTGACCGTGAGTAAACCATTGGAAAACATTTCGTGGTGTGAACTTACCTGTGTCTGTTTTCGTCGCAGAGTTAGAGGCGAAAGGGTCCGCCGCCCCGTGGTCTCTACGAAAAGGGCGCCCCCGTCTAGGAAACGATCGGCCTATGGGCATTGGAGATAGGGCAGCGCTCGACCCGGTGAGGTGGTGTGTGACCTTCGCCCCTCTGTTGACCTACGGAGGAGAACCATACCTACCCAGAAAGCTGTAAACAGCAGAGCCGGTGAGAATTACTCGAAGTCTCAGCAACAGTGTCTTTGTGTTCTAGCGGCCACCTGTGGAGAAAGAGCAGAACGAGAGTGAATCATTGAAGAGCAAACTGTGAACGTGATACCTACCCAGAAAGCTGTAAACAGCAGAGCCGGTGAGAAATACTCGAAGTCTCAGCAACAGTGTCTTTGTGTTCTAGCGGCCACCTGTGGAGAGAGAGCAGAACGAGAGTGAATCATTGAAGAGCAAACTGTGAACGTGATACCTACCCAGAAAGCTGTAAACAGCAGAGCCGGTGAGAAATACTCGAAGTCTCAGTAACAGTGTCTTTGTGTTCTAGCGGCCACCTGTGGAGAGAGAGAGCAGAACGAGAGTGAATCATTGAAGAGCAAACTGTGAACGTGATACCTACCCAGAAAGCTGTAAACAGCAGAGCCGGTGAGAAATACTCGAAGTCTCAGTAACAGTGTCTTTGTGTTCTAGCGGCCACCTGTGGAGAGAGAGCAGAACGAGAGTGAATCATTGAAGAGCAAACTGTGAACGTGATACCTACCCAGAAAGCTGTAAACAGCAGAGCCGGTGAGAATTACTCGAAGTCTCAGCAACAGTGTCTTTGTGTTCTAGCGGCCACCTGTGGAGAGAGAGCAGAACGAGAGTGAATCATTGAAGAGCAAACTGAGAACCATACCTACCCAGAGAGCTGTAAACAGCAGAGCCGGTGAGAATTACTCGAAGTCCCAGTAACAGTGTCTTTGTGTTCTAGCGGCCACCTGTGGAGAGAGAGCAGAAACGAGAGTGAATCACTGAAGAACAGACTGTGAACGTGATACTTACCCAGAGAGCTGTAAGCAGCAGAACCGGTGAGCAATACCCGAAGTCCAAGTAACAGTGTCATTTGTGTCCTAGTGGCCGCCTGTGGAGAGCAGGGAGAAATAATTGGAGAACAGACTGTGTAACGTGATACCCACCCAGAGAGCTGCAAGCAGCAGAGCCGGTGAGAGACACCTCAAGTGCAAGCTAACAGTGCTTTTGTGTAGCAGTGACTATCTGTGGGGCATAAGGAGAACGTGGACGGACGTACGACAGGGAACGTAAAGGCACGTGGGGCGAGGACCCCCTGCCGGCCCGAGGAAAGGTACACCGACAGTGGAGATCTTCCTTACCAGTCACACCAAAATTATTCTGCCTCCAGGACGGAAGAAGGAGGGCGCCACGGTTAGTAGGGTCCAGGCTGGAGCCTGACGTTTCCCGTTCTCCCCCAGCTTATGGTGGTTGGCACCCTTGCTGCCCTGGGCCTGTCTGCCGTGGCTGCAGTCTCCCTGGAGGGAGAAGAAGAGGCCTATTAGTTTTAATTTCCCCTTTCCCCAAATTCCCAATTCTTTTAAATATTTAAACTAAATAAAGCTTGTTTTAAATTTTACTTACCTGTTCCCGTGTTTGTCTGGTCATTGGGTTGGCTTTGGGGACCTCCTCGAGGTGGGAGTTGCAAAGGGGCGTGGCTTTAGTTTTAAACAGCCAGCCCCCGGTGGTGACAGACACACACACAGGTATATTTAGAAGTTTTATTTAAAATTGTTATGGTATTGGGAATATTTCTCCACCCGCTCCTAGCTCCAGAGTTTAAACTTGTGAGCAAGACGCATTAGTCTGGTTATAACAAATGGGACAGCAGAGTAACTTAATCGATATCGCAGTTGAGTGATGTATCATGTAAGTGCAATTCTAAAATATGATATAAAACATAATCCTTTCATTATTAAGTATAAGAAATGAAAATGAATTAAATCCCATATTTAAACGCCACAGAGATATCAGAGACAGCGGTTGATTTCTGATGGGCTTGCCGAGCTGAGGCTGCGTTGGGCAGGGTGTGAGCGCTTGAGCACCCGGTGATCCTCTGGAGCTCATCTACGAAAGTGTCCGAGCACATTTTTAAATAGACGCTATCTTTATTAAGCAACCGCATATTTGAACTTTAAGCACATACAAATTAACAACTCTTACAATTACATTTTGCGACCAAGTAACTGTAATATTATGAGCATTTTGCTGTTGGGAAACATCTGTCATAAGTTCACACGGGGACCAGATTTGTCTTAATTAGTTCAGTCAACACTAGACATTCTAATGTTGACTGGATTTGAAAATAACCATTCATTTAATGTTTTAAAAATAGATTTATGCAGACTTAACATAATATGTCTTCTCAACTAAGTCCAAACAAGAATATTGGTTTTACTTATATATTTTTTATATATTTTAATCAACATTTCATTAATTGGTGTTTTTACAGTGTACACTAAATAAGAATTTCTTAGTACAACATACTATTCTTATATTTCACTTTACTTGTTTTTATCAAAGCAATCGGTTTCATGCTTGCTTAAAGGTGGTCTTCTGATTGGTCAGTTTGAATGTACGGGTTGAGTCACATGGTCAAGGAAAGTGGATAAAAAACTGTTTAGAGGGGTCTCCACTTTCTTCTTGTTCTTGTGCTCATCCTTCTTTGGGCTAATCTTCTTGAGCTCTGCTCTTAGACTCTCTTTGCTCTTCTTCTTTACCTATGATGACCATACATGCCATTCTTCCCGGACTCGTCCTGGCCAGGATTTGTTGACCGCATACGCCATTCACTTAAAAACATAAGACATACAATCGTAGTTTCATTCTGACCTTAAAATTTGCTTTTCTGTAATAATAAGAATAATCCTCTATGACGTATGCGGTCGACAAATACGACTTCCGGAAGACGCACCCGAAATCCTGGCCAGGACGCGTCCGGTCACCCTACTTTACCTGAGCTCTGGGGTTCAGGCCATCAGTTCTCAATGGAGACTCTCTTTCTTCTGAACTTTCTGTCTTTATACTATAAGGTGATGTCTCATATTTGTACATATATTATTTACCATTTCATGCATTTATTGTTTAACCATTTCAATTGTAACTTTAAGTCAGTACTGTTATTAAACCTTTTCATTTACAAATCTGTTGTTTAGTTTTGATTTAATGCTAATACTTAAACGCTACACATTGAAATACAATATATTTGTATTCTAGCAATGCTATCATTTGCCATCATGACTGCGCTCATTTCAGTTGTTGGTATTAGTTGCAGAAGGGTGGTAATTGACAAGAAATACAGTTTTACACCATCTTGCTGTGAACATTTCTCAGTCATTTTGGTGTTACAGTCTGAACCACTGTAGTGAATCCACCCTTACATCTGCTATCTCTGCTATCTCTCCATAGCTTTTATTGAGATGGTCAAATGAGAGGAAATTTCAGCCACCCACACCTAAATCTGCTCCACCAAATAACAAATCCATAATATCAGTGCTTGACATGGGAATCAGTCAAGAGGAATGGGATGGACTACAGAGGGCTCTTGACTGGCCCGGTCCAGATCAAGAAATCCTTCAGCTGAATCTGAGCACAAGTCCACTTCACACAACATTCACTATTGTGACGCTCAATGACACTTACAGAGTGGGAGATAAGATCCAGGTTATCATCACAGCCAAAGACCACAACAACAACTTTAAATCATATGGAGGGGATTTTTCCAAGCAAAGATTTTCAGTTCAAACTTAAAGGTATGTTTGAATACTATAAAGTTATTTTGAAATATATTGTCTCATAGTTCACATTTCTACTGTCAGTGATCATGTAGTCACTTGCTTACAGAGAAAAGAAAAGCCCCCCCCCTCTCTTTGTGTGTTTTTAAGGCAAGTGTTTATGGGAAAGTTGTGGATCATCGTAATGGGACTTACACCGTTGATCTTCTGCTGCCCTGGGACGGTCAGGCACAAGTTTCTGTGCGTCTAGTCCACTCCAGTGAGGTTGTGCAGATTCTTAAAAAGTACAGGGAGACCTCTTTCCCACGCAGCCACTATGAGGGTTTCTATGAAGGACCAGGACCCAAAGGAGTCAGGATTCAAGAAAAAGTTGAATGCAATCTTAAATGGGGCTCTGATGGAAGTTGGAGGAAAGCAAACTGTTGTTGTGAGTATAAAGATGTAAAAACAGGAACGGTGTGGCAGTGTGAGCGACCGCAGAAACTCTCCTGTGACCACTGGGTGCATCATAAAGCATCTTCTTTGGAAAGCCCATTAAATGAGTTTGAACAGCAACTCTTTACAAGGTAGGTAAGAAAGAATTCCCAATGAAATCTATAAAAGTTGATTCACTTTTTTAAATTATTTTATTCTCCACAGCGGATTAACAAATGTTGGTATTACTGGAGACAATAAACTCATAACTGTTCTTCCCAACACTGCAGACATTGGTATGGTCATATATGTCAAGAGACAAACATCATGTAAATAAATCATATAAACACTAGAAGTAAATATGCCATTGCTTTCCTTTGCTTCAGTTAAAACAGAAAGATGCACGTCTGGTATGGAAACACCAGTTCCTGCAGGATTTTATTTTAAAGACGTCTGGAAGTCTTTTGTATGTAACACGCAGGTATTCACTCCTTCTGAAATGGGAAAATGTCTTAAGGATAAGATTGTTTATATAATGGGAGACTCTACAACAAGGCAGTGGTTTGAGTATTTGGATAAAAAAGTGCCTGGTAAGTCACACTTATGACAACTTTATTTAATAATAACGGGTTAGGATTGAAATGAACCAAGCAACAAACTGCATGGGAAACATTCTTTCTTTCTTAATAGTTTTATTTATATATATTTATTTTTATCTTCTTCCTGTATATATATCGAAAAATTCTTAAAGGGGACATTTCACAATATTTTTTTAAGACGCCAAATAAATCTTTGGGGTCCTCAGAGTGCGCATGTGAAGTTTTAGATCAAAATACCATATAGATAATTTATTATGGTAAATGGTAAATTTAATTTATTATAGCATGTTAAAATTGACACTTTGTAGGTGTGAGCAAAAGTGTGCTGTTTTTGTGTGAGTCCTTTAAAATCCAAATGAGTTGATATCTGCACTAAATGGCAGTGTCGTGGTCGGATAGTGCAGATTAAGGGGCAGTATTATTAAAATAAAGATCCCCTTCTGACATCACAAGAGAAACCAAATTTCAATGACCTATTTTTCAAATGCTTGCAGAGAATTGTTTACCAAAACTAAGTTACTGGGTTGATCTTTTCACATTTTCTAGGTTGATAGAGGCACTAGAGACCCAGTAATTAAAGTATTTATTTATTTATTGTTTTCTCATTTATTTTCTGTTTTTAAACCATTTTTGCTTAGGTTTGAGGTTAGATTTGGTACTGGCTTTAAGATGTCATTTAATATATAGGCTTCTTCATGTTTTTGTCTACTTTGACAGAATGACAGTAGATTCTAATTATTAAGAAACTATTTATATTCACAAAGTAAAAAAATTCATACAGTAAAAAAACCTGTTTACAAATGCCATTTGCATAAGTATTCAGACCCTTTACTCAGTACATAGTTGAAGCAGGTTTGGCAAGAATTCCAGCCTGGGGTCTTTTTGACTTTATATTTCGGCAACATGTTTGCACACCTGGATTGGAGTATTTCTTTGTATTTGCATTTCTAAAGCAGTTACATTAACAAGTAATTTAAAGCTTCTTGAGACGCATGCTAATGTTTATTTTTTTAATTGTTTAGGCATTAAAAGAGTAAATCTCCACACCCCTCGCCTTGGTGGACCCCTGATGATGTTAGAAGTGAAAAACAATATCATTGTTTACTGGAGGCCACACGGCGTTCCTTTGAGATTTTATAAGATGCCAATCACTGATCTTCATTATATCAGCAATGACATTGATGAAATACACGGCGGCCGTCATGTAGTCGTCGTCTTTACATTTTTTGCCCACCTAGTTTTTCATCCGTTAACATTTTATGTCCATCAAGTGGCCAAAAATCGTCAATCTGTTGTTGCACTTCTGAGACGTTCACCTGAGACGACCGTCATTATTAAGTCTGGGAACACGGGAGGCTTAAAGGTAAAGTTGTTTATAGAAATATGAACTCTTAGGCTTTACCAGACTTTTATTACAGTAATATACTAAGAACACTGTTTCAATGATTGCTTGTTTTCTGGACGACATGTTTCACAAATAAATGACACAAATCAGCTCCAGAAATCATGTTGAAGTAAAGAATGACAGCATTTTAATATTTGGTTTGTGGACTTCTGGATTATTATTCGTTTCTGTTTTTTGTCGTTTCAGACTATTTTTCAGAGTGACTGGTTTGTAAAGCAGTTGAACACAGTGATGAGAGAGATGTTCAGTCATATTGATGGAGTGATCTACCTTGATGTCTGGCAGATGACATCATGTCACTATCTACCTGAAGACATTCATTCAGGTCCTGTTGTGATTGCTAATGAGGTGGCCATGTTGCTGTCTCATATCTGCCCTCACTGACACATTTAACACAACTAGAGATCATCTTTATATCATTTTATACATTTACTGTTGTATCATTGAGCTGTTCAGGTGGAGGATAATGTTTGAACAAAAGTCTAATATATAAATGTGTGTTGTGTTTTAGGCAGTGGGTTTTGTAAGATGGTTTTAAACACCAGAGTCAAAATCCTCTTACTTAGAAAACATTTAATGAAAGATGATCTTAAATTTCAACACGGAAAACAAACCTGGAGTTCAAGTAGACAAATAAATACCTTTAAAAAAATACAAATATTAACCAAAAGCATGAAATTTGTGATGATACTTTTAAAAAAACTCAAATGTTATATTTTTGTGAAAGTGTTTGTCTATAAATACATATAAATGATATTAAATGATGACTTGTGTGTGTCTATACTGTATGTCTCCACATCATCCAGTGTTATAAATCAGCACTGAAGCAGTGTTATTTAATAATAAAGAATAAATCTAAAGATGATATGATTACAGATGTCAGGAGAATGAGTAGTAGATGAGTTTATTTGAAGTGATGTCTTAAAGCAACACTATGTAGTTTTTTTACCTTTAAATAATGTCTCTAAAATTATTTCAGAGATAGAACAACTTTTAACTGGACAAATTGTACTGTTGCTGCAACCTGAGCAGCCTCCTAGCAGCTACAAGCACACTCTGAAAGTGGCGGTGGAGGGTAGGAAACACAGCCCCGCCCCTCCCCCTGCCTGCAGAAGAGTGTCTGATACCAGGCACTGTTGCGCTTTTCAACCACATGGGGGAGCTGTAAGTCATTTTTACATCGAAACTACATAGTGTTGCTTTAACTTTACATTAGTCAACATAACTCAACAGATTTCATTACACATACAGAATATTCAGACCTTAAAGAAGCAGACATTTCTAAAGATAAGAAGTACAAAACCTAAAACCAGTTAACAAACACACAAACGTTAACTTTGATGATGAATATTAACTCTTTCCCCGCCATTGACGAGATATCTCGTCAATCAAGAGAAAACGCTTCCCCGCCAATGACGAGTATTTCCGTCTTTCCGCAATACCGCTATTATCCACTAGGTGGCGCCCTTCCGCAACTTTTTAAACCCGGAAGTATTGCCCTATGGCAAGCTGCTGCATGTCCGTGTCTGTTTTAAAGATCGCTCTGAATGGGAACTCTATGAAAAGTCCGTCACAAAAATGGAATTATCTCTGCTTTTTGCTCAAAATGTGGTGTTTTTGCAGAAACCTACCCATATTCAAAAGCTGATTACAAAAGCTACTACTGAAGGTAGGATGAAACGTTTTTTTTTTTTTTTTGTGAAAGAAAACAGAGGGTCTGTTCTTTCATTTGGTATATTGTATGTTTATATATTTGAAGAAGAACATTTTCTGGAAGACATTAAACTTTTGTGAAAATCATGAAAAACGCTGGCGCTGGCTGGCAACTTTTTTTAAAAACGCTGGCGGTGAAAGAGTTAAAGGAACAGTATGTAGGATTGTGGCCAAAACTGGTATTGCAATAACAAAACTTGTGGCTAAAACTGGTACTGCAATTACACAGCTGTTGGCCAATACACAACATGACAACATAAACATCAGTTCAGGGCTGCAACTCTACTTTTTAAATGACAATATCCTGGCTGGACCGCTGTTGTCAGTGATATAAGTATTTGAAATGAAAATGATTTCTTAATGTCTAGTGACATAATCATTTTATGATTAATTGATATAAATTTCTTACATACTGTTCCTTTAAGAGCTGATATTTTAATAACATCATGATGATGAGATGAGAGTTTATTATGATGAGCGCTGATGACTCTTTGATGTTTTTATCATATAAACGATCATTTCATAAAATTTCAAACATTTTCAAAATAATTTTGCAATCTTTTCTATAAACTAAAGAAGAGATATAAGTTATTGTTTGTAGTTAATGAGAGTTTCTGTGATCGAGTTGAAGTATTATTTAATATATTAACTCTGTCTATTACTAAAGAAAAGATAAAGATGTAAAGTCAGCAGACCAAAGCTCCTAAAATATCATTTAAAAAGAGACTTTCACATAGTGTGTGACGTTACGAGCACACAAGTTATATATCAGACCCATTCACCTTTACTAAACAATCAATGAAGAAGTGATAGACACAAATTATTAGATTATTTTTTGATGCAGATGAAGTTGAGTTGTTGAGATCGAGGAAGGCTGATCCAGAGATGATCTCCTCCAGACTGAACTGCTCCAGCTCTGTGTTCAGTGTTGCAGTCCATCAGTCCTGCTCGGTTCCCAGGAGCCCAATTCTGATAGCACACGGCCTCTCCTCGTATCCAGATCCAGAGGTTCATTTGGCAGTAATAGTGTAACCCCATCCACACGGCGTCAGTAGAGGACTGATGAATCACTTTAGTCACCATGAACTGAATCTCCTCTGAATCAACTGAAACCAGATCCACATGATTCTCTCTGCAGTATCACAGAGCTTCAGACCAGCTCAGATTCATCTGGATCAATATCAGATTATCTGAACACACAACAAACACAAACTACACATCAGATCAAAACAAACATACACCACAAACACTGAACTGAGATCATTTTAATAATAAAGAAACTTCTGTCATCAAACACACATTGACTTTTATTACTCACCTTCATGACACACAAAGGTGCGAGAGTCACTGCAGGCCAAATTATTCCATTGACCCTGCAGTGTTGGATTGATCTCTGTACAGTTTTCAGTAAAAGGATTATTTGGTTCATCAAACCTCCAGTTTCTGAATCCAGATTCACTTTTATCTGACCACTCCCATGAGTCACTGAACAGACCAATCCAGACTTCAGATATGTTTGTGTCATTCATGATCTTCTGAATCTGTTGATTCTCAGTCTGATTCCTCACACTGGTCAGATCAGTATGATGCTGTCTACAGAAACTCTGAGCGTCTCTCCATGATACTGAAGAATCATCAATGATGAATCCTTTACTGCTCTCTGTTTAAGAAAATAAAGATTGTGTCATGATTTACTTTGACTCTTACTACATTTACAGTATAGATGTCAATCTACAGAAGCTCTTTACTTATTAAACTCTTCAGTTACTGCAGTGTTTTCTCTCTCTCTCTTTATCTTTTTGTATTTCCTTCATTACAGAAAAGTTGAACACACATGCTATACAAAGGGTTTAGTTTCTTGTTGTTGGTTGGAGTCAAACTCTATGTGGTGATCATGTTTATCATCATCTATCAATGTTTTATAATGAAGTTGAGTTAATAAACTGATCTGAGTGTTTTTTAGTTTGCTGTAGTTCAAAGAACAGTGAATGTGTCAAGCAAAAACTCAGATGATATTTGTGTTTCTGTGATGTTTATTATTGTTGTCTTGTAAAGTTTACATCTGCTGATGTTTTGTTAAGTGAAGGTTTGATGTTATTTTATGAAGCTTCACTCACCATTGTAGCAGATGAATCTCATGGTCACAATACAGTCCTGATGACGCCATGATCCATCTCTCATATAAACACAATGACCTGGACCATTTGTGTCTCTATTAGACCAGTTTGTATATTTAACAGGATCACCCAGAGACCACTTCCATTTAAAAACACTTGATCTCTTCAGTCCAATCCAGCCAAATGTAGTCAGTTTGTCATTCACACTCATCATCAGCTGATTGATGTCATTCATGTTGTTGACTGTGGCCAGATCTCTGTAGTTTTCTCTGCAGTATCTCTGAGCTTCAGTCCAGGTCTTCTTCATGTTTATGTGGTGATAGCGGCGCTGAATGCATTCAGATAATGAACAGAGAGCTATGAAAGAAAGAGTTTGAGTCAAATCTCATGAGATTATAAAACAAACATAAAACCACAAACACAAACTCACCGATGAGAAGAACGCTGAAATATAAAGTTTGAGCCATTTCTGAAAAACAAACAAATTGAAAACATCAGATGTTGATTTATTCTGTTTGTTCATAATTCTGATCATCACAATAAATTCATTAATTTAAATGTCTAAACTATTTTAATGTGTAGTAAATAAAGATGAGAATCTGATATTAAAGCTGTTAAATGTCACTGAAGCTAAAAGTGAACATCTCTTCAGTAACTCTTCATCAATTCTTTATAAAGTTTCATTAATAGTCATTGAACATTAATACTCAATCCTTATAAAACACAGTGATATCATAAATATTATTTTAATAGGAATGAGAAAGTAAATCAAGTTCTTACTTTTGAGTTTGTGTGTTTCTCTCCTGAATCTTCTGTTTCTCTGTCTGTGTTGTTTAGATGTTATAATATTATATCTCATCTTCAACACCTCCCATCATTTGTTTATTTAATTATAAAGACTCATTTTCATATTTCATTTCCTTCTTGTTTGTTATTGTCCATGTGATGATAAACAGAATTCACAGTGGAAAAGTTAATTCTCTTTATTTGCATATTATCATACAAGTATATGTGAATACGCAACATGATCTCAAAAAGTTCCATGTTATAGTCACAAAATATTTGGCTCATTTATCCGTGCCATTGTCATGGATCTCTGCAGATTCTTCCATGCCCGTACCACAGACTTTATTTTCCATGTCAATTTCACGTATTTGGTTATGTAGCAGGGTGACTGAATTCGTTAGTGAGGATTTCATTCACCTGTGCTTAATTTAAGCCCCGCCCCTTTTATCTTCATTTTTTGTGGTTGTGACATGCTCTTACATTTAGTCTTTTTTCAGTTGCTTTAAAACATAATAAATGGCAAGTGTCTCATAACACTGCATTCAACAGAAAACTGGGCTACAATATTATATGAGCTACATGTTGGTACATGTTAGTATTTTTGAGAGAAAAATGTTTATGCATGGTTTTTAAAAAAAGCTAAATTTTTAAGTCACTGATATAAGTCCATAAAACACATACTAAACATGTTTTTCCAAGACTTTTCTAAACAGAATCTAGTAGTCTAGAGTTTTTTCTTCAAAATGATGTGAAAATCATTCTCATTCACATAAAAAAATATATTGATTTAGAAATTGTATGACACTTTGTTTAGAGGGGCTGTATGCGAGAAGCATTGATTGACATCTTTGGAAACAAAAGACTTGCATAATGAGCTGCATAATGAGCCTTTAGGCAGGAATGTGTGAGGGAACTACAGTAAAGAAAGTGAGGACAAAATAAATGTGTACATGTTTGTTTGTGGTTTATTAAGAAGTTAACAATATAATCAAAATAGAAATCAGTGAGACATTTTCAGTTTATTTGAAAACAAAGCCTTTTCAAAAACGTCTTGGTTACGTATGTAACCCTCGTTCCCTGAAGGAAGGGAACGGAGATGTCACGTTGTGACCGCCGAATCGGGAACGCGCCTCGCGGGACCAATCTACTTCGAGAACTACTAAATATTTGCATCTGCCGGCTCCACCCTGCCGCTCGGGTATTTAAACTAGAGGCAGGTGCAATATCATTAGCTTACTTTTTGCCGAGAAAGCAGGCAACAGTGCATGGCCTAAGTCAGCAATGGAACAAAGACTGTGGCGACGGGACGTGACGTCGTAATGACCGACTGAAAGGGAACGTCTCGGTTACGTATGTAACCCTCATTCCCGTGAACGACGAATTGGGAAAACCAAAGTGCCACAGAAGCTGAACCCTTCCAGTGCCTGCAAAAGCCCTCCGCCCTCTACGTAGTGGGCGGATACTAAGGCTTACTGCAGAAGGCCACTCACTACCTGTTCCTTAACCCACAATAGTGACTTAGCAAACTGGAAAGCGAACTCGTCAGGCGGGATTAAGAACGCTGCGGAACTACCCTCTAGGAGGGTCTACCACATGGGTGACATCTTGAGAACTTAAGGTCATAACGTGAAACCCTCTTAGTAATGTCTCATACTAGGGGAACGCTAAGGGAATGTGGTAAGAGACTTCCATGGGAAATACATGCATAGAGCACTCACAGGTTCACATGGAAACATCACGTGAGAGACTGACATCGGAACCTCCGCAACATCAGCAGTGAAGGCAGTGGAGGAATGAAAAAACGCTATTTTGTGACTTTCTTGCTAAACGGCCTTCAATAGTGGTGCGGTCGTGCAGCACCACAATAGAGGCTGCAAGCCGACACGAGCCGTTCCCCGGTGTTCTGTACTGATTAGAAGAAGGCACCCCAGAGAGGACACCGGCTCAACACGAACACTGTAGAACCTAGTAAATGTGTAGGTGTCGCCCAACCTGCAGCTCTACAGATATCTATGTCTGTCAGCAAGGAACCACGAGCCAATGCCCAAGATGATGCTGCACTGTCGTAGAGTGTGTTCTCAATTTAAAGGGCAAGGAATACCCTGCTTTTCGTACGTAAGGGTAATAGTGTCCACAATCCAATGGGACATCCTCTGCTTGGTGACAGCATTCCCTTCCTGCTGACCACCGTAACAGACAAAGAGCTATTCTGAGGTCCTAAAGCTTTGAGTCCCAGTTACATACACACAGGAAGTAGTGGGAACTTTGGGCACGTAGCCTGGCCGGGGTCTCAGTGTTACGCTGTATTCAGCAGGCCTGAACTGAAGGCACGAATCGTTGATCAAAAATGCGTGAGGGTCCCCTATCCTCTTCACTGAAGCAAAAGCAAGGTGCGTTAAGTTTTCGTGGTTAAAAACTTTACACTCACAGCATGCAGAGGCTTAAGGGCGAGTCCTGTAAGGATTTCAGCACCACGGACAGGTCCAAAGGGAGGACAGAGGGAGGACGAGAAGGATTCAGCCTTCATGCGCCTCTTAAAAACTTCATGACCAGGTAGCGCTTACCCACTGTTTGTGGTGTGCGGATATCGCTGCGATATCTACTTAAATGGTAGATGGTGACAGCCTTTATCCAAATGATGCTGGAAAATAAGCTCTGATTGGGCATTTTTGGGGATCTTCTTGTTGAAAAGAACACCAAACAAAGAACAGGTTCCATTTTAGCGTGTACGCTTGTCTCGTGGGCAGCGCTCTTACTGCAGATGATGTTAGATACCGGCTGCTGTAAATCACCTAGAACCTCCTCGTCCCATCCAAGGACCACACGTTCGGGTTCAAAAGATCAGGACGTGGGTGCCATAATATGCCCCCTCCTTGAGAAAGAAGGTCTTTCATCAGGGGAATCCGCCAGGGAGGCGCTGTCATGAGGAGAGTGAGCTCTGGAAACCAATTTCTGGTTGTCTAGAACGGCGCAACTAATACAATGCGCTTCTCATACATCCATCGTGTAGCCAGCTGCGAACGTTCCGGCAGGGCAGACAGGTTCCCCCGAACCCAAGCTTTTCATCGAGAATATGGTGTCAATTGTGTTGAGAGACCAGTTGATCAAATCCATGATTTTTACTTTCGAGAGCAGTGTGGAGAGAGTCTCTCAAGTTAAGACACAAGACTATACAACACGATAGGAGCAAAGCAGGGAAGGTTACGGGGAGGAGATAAAATGCGACCGCCTTCGCTGAGAGCCAAACGCGATACCGCGAACACTGCTATCTCTCAGGGGCTTCAGTGCGCCCTCCGCAACTTTTCTGAATACAAGGGGAGAGAGAACCTGAATGGTAAGACTTTGTACTGATATGCCCTCCTGTGTCGGCGGAGTACATGAAAGTACGCGTCCTTCAGGTCGATGACTGCAAATCAACGGTTGTGCTTTGGCCGCATTGTGAGACGTTGTGTGTAATGAAAGACTCACCCAACCCCGCTGATGGATGGCTGAGCAAAGGGGGCTCTTTTGTAGATGTCCCGGGAAGCTTGACACATCCGCTGGCGAACAAGGAAGCAGAGAACGTAGGGTTTTGAGCCCGTCCGAAACTCCTACATGCCTCCGGAGACCTGGAGAAGGAAGAGGAGTTCGCTCTTGAAATTTAGTGGGTGCCGACTGAAGCCAGCGGAACAAAACAAACAAAACGAAACCAAGGATTCCCCACCGGCCCTCCTCCGGGGGGAGGAGTGGTGCTTTCACCAACTCCTGAATGGCGATCCCCTCCATCTCCAGGTCCCCCGACTCAGGGCCACTAGGTTTTGTTTTCCACATCTGTAGCGGGCTGAGTGGGGAAGTGAACTGCTAACGACAGGTTCCTCAGAGTTGCCGGGATGGAGGAACAAAAAAGCCGTAGCAGAACACCCTTATCGAGAAGCAGACCAACATACTGACGTAACGGAGGGGGCAGCTAGGCTCCGACGTGGCACAATGCCTCAGTCTGCTCTAGGGAGGCCGAGAATTGTTGGATGCTCTCAGCCGCGTCGCCGAAATGGCTGGTCTAAAACGGAGCATTAGGAGACGATTCTTGACGACCTACTTAATGCCCGCAAGACACAACCAGAGATGGCATTCCTGGACCACCGGGGTTGGCATAGCACATCCGACAGCTAGTGCGATGAACCTAGCCACTGCGCAAAGTGACGTCGGAATGACGTCTTTTTCATCTAATTTTTGGATGTCCGAATCCGGTCCATAAAAGGGGTTGTTTTGTAACGCCAGGCGACGTCTTTTTTTCGACGTCTTCTGCACGTCAAAATGTTGACATCAGTAGGACCTCCGTGTAAGGAAAAGAGACATGAAAAAAGCGAAAAGAGATGATTGTCTCTGCACTTCACCCATCGCAACACGAAACACTTCAGACATTTCCTGTCGGCCGTGGGATTCGAACTATCGACCTCTGGGTTACAGAGTCTCGCTAACCACTCGGCCACATGGCCATGTTAAATTATTAGTAAGGTCATATACTTTTAATCTAACAAACTAAACATTAAATTACAGATTTTTAATTGTACATTTAGATGAATTTATATGTACTTCAAGAAAGCAGAAAAAACAGTACTGCATAAATAATATAGACGATTCGTAAGTATTAATCATGTTGGTACAATAATTCTGATATTTGTAAATAAACACATTTTTATAGGCCTAATTATGTAATATAGACATAGGCCTGTCATAGACGTCCAAATGACGTCCAAAGAATTACCCAGTTCAAATGTCAAATGTTTCCCGTAAATATGATGTCCAAATGACGTCCAAAGAATTACCCAGTTCAAATGTCAAATGTTTCCCTTAAATATGATGTCCAAATGACGTCCAAAGAATTACCCAGTTCAAATGTCAAATGTTGCCCGTAAATATGATGTCCAAATGACGTCCAAAGAATTACCCAGTTCAAATGTCAAATGTTGCCCGTAAATATGATGTCCAAATGACGTCCAAAGAATTACCCAGTTCAAATGTCAAATGTTGCCCGTAAATATGATGTCCAAATGACGTCCAAAGAATTACCCAGTTCAAACGTCAAATGTTTCCCGTAAATATGATGTCCAAATGACGTCCAAAGAATTACCCAGTTCAAACGTCAAATGTTGCCCGTAAATATGATGTCCAAATGACGTCCAAAGAATTACCCAGTTCAAACGTCAAATGTTGCCCGTAAATATGATGTCCAAATGACGTCCAAAGAATTACCCAGTTCAAACGTCAAATGTTGCCCGTAAATATGATGTCCAAATGACGTCCAAAGAATTACCCAGTTCAAACGTCAAATGTTGCCCGTAAATATGATGTCCAAATGACGTCCAAAGAATTACCCAGTTCAAATGCCAAATGTTGCCCGTAAATATGATGTCCAAATGACGTCCAAAGAATTACCCAGTTCAAATGTCAAATGTTGCCCGTAAATATGATGTCCAAATGACGTCCAAAGAATTACCCAGTTCAAATGTCAAATGTTGCCCGTAAATATGATGTCCAAATGACGTCCAAAGACCAGTTCAAACGTCAAATGTTTCCCGTAAATATGATGTCCAAATGACGTCCAAAGAATTACCCAGTTCAAACGTCAAATGTTGCCCGTAAATATGATGTCCAAATGACGTCCAAAGAATTACCCAGTTCAAATGTCAAATGTTGCCCGTAAATATGATGTCCAAATGACGTCCAAAGAATTACCCAGTTCAAATGTCAAATGTTGCCCGTAAATATGATGTCCAAATGACGTCCAAAGAATTACCCAGTTCAAATGTCAAATGTTGCCCGTAAATATGATGTCCAAATGACGTCCAAAGAATTACCCAGTTCAAACGTCAAATGTTGCCCGTAAATATGATGTCCAAATGACGTCCAAAGAATTACCCAGTTCAAACGTCAAATGTTGCCCGTAAATATGATGTCCAAATGACGTCCAAAGAATTACCCAGTTCAAATGTCAAATGTTGCCCGTAAATATGATGTCCAAATGACGTCCAAAGAATTACCCAGTTCAAATGTCAAATGTTGCCCGTAAATATGATGTCCAAATGACGTCCAAAGAATTACCCAGTTCAAATGTCAAATGTTGCCCGTAAATATGATGTCCAAATGACGTCCAAAGAATTACCCAGTTCAAACGTCAAATGTTGCCCGTAAATATGACGTCCAAGTAGGGACATGGTTGGACGTCCAAATAGTGGACCTAGTTTGGACGTCGAATAGATGTCCAGAATTGGTCATGGACCGACGGACCCAATATAGACATGATCTGCACGTCTATCCGACGTCCTGTGTTAAGTGGGTAAGTCGCTCGTAGCGCCAGGTCAAACTACACAGGGTTCTTTGGCTGCCGGACCGTGACCTCGCCTGTGCAGATCATTCAGTGCCTTAGCCTGGCGGACCTGCAGCAACACCATGGTGCGCATGGCAGAGGCCATCTCCCACAAGCCCGTGGGCTTGTGAGGAAAGGGTGGCTGGTCTCTTGGACCAGCGTAACCCTTAGCGGCCCGCCATCAGGAGAAGTGAGAGATGATGGCTGAACCGTCAGTTCCGGGAGGAAAACGAGTTTTCCACGACCGCGTCAACCAACATGCACCTCGGGAAAGAAAGGCACAGAAGGTTGGGGCTGTTCTTGCAGTCCCAAAGTACCAATCCTCTAGGCGGGACAGTGCGGGTGGGGGAGGAGTTCTCCACTGCACACAGACCGTCTCTGCGACCTGAGGGTACATGGCCACCACTCGGGGTCGAGCACGGGAGCCCCTACCCTACCCGGAGGCGGGAGTGGGTCAGAGTTGGCGACCAAAAAGACTTCCCCCTCTCCGATGCTGTGACAGACATAGAATCCTCGTGAGGACCGAAAGAGGATGAGAACACGCGCCACCCTTCTCTAACGGCACCTCTGGCTTTGGTTGAGAGTGCTGAGAGTCACTGGAGTTACCAGCTAACGGATTCAGCACCCTTTATACAGAGATAAGACTTCCGGAGTTTTGCCACCGCACCATTAACAGGGATCCGCTACAGAAAAGGGGAGGGTGAAGTTCCCGGAGTTACGAAACCCTTCTCTGCCATCCAAGAGGGTCACGCTCTCTTAGGAGTATGAACCTTCCACAAACGCAGACTGTACACAGGGAAACGGCTACGCACACACTCAATTAAGAGTGAGAAAAAAATCTAAAAAGTTAAAAAGAGAGGTGGAACCCCCGCGAGCCTCCGTTGAAGTGCCTTTGCCTGACCAACTCGAACACGCAGAGTTCTCCAAAGAGCAGAGAGTGTAGCTTCTTGTGAGCAGATTACTGCCAGCCTTCGAAGCGAAAGTGCTAATGATATTGCACCTGCCTCTCGTTTAAATACCCGAGCGGTGGGGCGGCGCCGGCAGATGCAAATATCTGCATGCCAAGTTCATTGGCGTGTTAGTAGTTCTCGAAGTAGATTGGTCCCGCTGAAAGGGAACTTAACTTGTAAAAACTAAGACACTGATACACAACAGAGCAGCTCATGTGGCTCATGTTACCATATAACTTAATGTCCAAAAAGTGTGAATATGTTTTTCCACCTCATATTTTTGTACTGATGAGAGGGATGCAGATCTGTAAGAGAGTTATAAACAGCTGTTAGCATAAATTGTCCACAGAAATACCACATAAGCTTACATACATAACTGATGGGTAAATATCACTTTTTTATTTTTCTTATATTTATCTTCCGCTTCTTTTGTTCTTTCTTTTATAATTTTTTTGTAAAGTGATTTTTTTTTCTTACAAGCATTCAGCAATCCTTTAGACATCCATTTATTTTCTTTGCACTTTCTTTGTTTACAATGTTTTTTATGGGCAATTTTTATCATATATATTTTTAAATACTCGCATATGCCTAAAAACTCATCATATGCCTTGTTAGTATCATTCTCTTGTAACGATCAGCCCTATCAGCTGAGTTACAAATAGTTAAAAGGGGTCAGATCTAACTGTGTGAGGTTAAAACAATGTTAAAAGGTTGACAAACAAGTGAAATTAAATTAAATAAGTGTATTTACAAGTATCACGATAAACTTAAAACAACACATTAAAACTTGAGACTGTTAAAAGAAAGCAATACAAGAAAACCAAACCTTAAACAATCTAAAAGTTCAAGCGTGTTAAAAGTCCAAATGTGTAAAGTGTTCTCCAGTGTATATACAACCCAATGAATATACAACCCAATGATAGTGTTAATCCAAACTCTGGAAAGGTAAGTACAGATCACTCACATGACAGGTAGACCATATCAAAATAAAAGACATACACACAAATTAAAAGTAAGAGATAAAATGGAATAAAATGGCTAAGACTACATGTAAAACCTGTTTAAAACTCAAATATACATAAAATCATAAATGATATATATTGAGTGGTTAAATCATGAGTCTTTTGTGGCAGTGTCACACTCTCTCTATATGTATAATACTCCAATCTTGCATTAGTATTTCTTTTTAAAATCCTTCAATAGTTTTATCTGTTTTTACCCTTCTAAACCAATACATGGTATCCTCTTCATTTTTTTGATATTCATTTTTATTTAATACAAAAACTGGAAGTTGATCAGTGCAGTGATATCATTTACCGTTAGTCCGCTGACTGTGTTACTTTCGTTTTCAATGGGAAAATATTATCAATTAAAGTAGCTTTATGGTTTGTAATTCTACTCGAGAAAACAAACCTATACTAAATAAAGTTTTAATAAACTCATCAGTTTTTAATGTTTATTTGGGTTAAGCTGTTGGGTTAAGGATGTTAAAATCCCCCCAACAAAAATCAGTTTGTGATTTAAGTGTGAAAAGTGTTCTTACATCCACTTATTAAAAAGATCTATATTAGACCCTGGTGTTGTATGGATACAACGTACAATTATTATAGTACAATTTCAATAGTAAGACATTGAAGTATATCATCCACCACCATCGTCATATTTTCAATCATTTTATAACCATAATTTAAGTCTACAAACATAGCTACGCCTCCAGCATGCTTATTTCTTCTGTTCTGTCTTATAAACTCATAACCTTCAATATTAAAATCCATTTCTCTATCATTATGTATCCATGTTTCTGTTATTAAAATCACACTAAATGAATTTGAAAACTGTTTTAAATAGCTCTTAATATGGTCAACGTTTGCATAAAAGCTTCTACTAATGAAGTGGATTATAGAAAATGTATGAACATTTTTTAATTTGCTTTTGTAATGATCCTCTGTATAATATTGACAGTCATTAACAGATCTCATAAAGAAGTTATTTTCAGGGTCGATGTCAATCTCAGTGTTCTGTTAATCATATTGTGAGTATGCAAAATCCATATCATTTGATTCCATAATTTTCCTTATGAGAGTTCATCCTTATCGGAAAATCCTATAGTAGACTTTTTAGAGACTATGTGAAATGAAGTGCTTCAACATACCAGAATTTTGCAGATTATCCTGATGTTTACCTTAGGTTTGATGTGCTGGTTTAGCTAAAATATACATAAATAAAGGTATAAAAGAATGAAGAGTCAACAATAAAATTATAAAATAAAATATAAAAAAGATGTATTATGTAGAATTAAATATAGAATAGGACATAATGTGCATGGAAGTAAACTCTAATCTTATAAATAAAGATACACAGAATTGTACAAAAGGAGAATGTGCATACAGGTAATCCCTGTCTATATGAGGTAAAGAATGATGAATATCTTACTGATTAAGTGAATATAAGTTTAGACAAGTGAATATTAAGAGGCTGGTTTTGAGTTAAAGAGCCTGATGGCCTGGAGGAAGAAACTCCTCCTGTCTATCAGTCTTTGTCATCAGGTTCCAGAAGCGTTTACCAGATGGCAGCAAAGTGAAAGATGGTTACTGGGGTGGATGGAGTCATTGATGATTTTTACAGTTTTGTGTTTGAGGTAGATGTCCTGTAGAGAGGGGAGAGCAGACCCTGAGATGAGCTCAGCTAAGTGCACAACTCTCTGTAGGGCTTTGCAGTCTTGACTGGTGCTGTTTCCATACCACACTGAGATACACTGAGTCAATACACTTTCTATGGCCCCAGAATATAAAGTTTAAGGATAGCTGATGAGACCCTGAATTTCCTCAGCTGTCACAGATGGTACAGTCTTTGCCTGGCTTTATTAACCTGTGTTTAAATGTGTGCAGTCCAATCAGTTCCTCAGAGATGTTTAAACCAAGGTACTTAAAGCTGCTCACCCTCTCCACGGAGCTCACGCTGATCATAAGAGGAATATATATACATGTAGGGCTGCTGCTGTCTCTTCCTAAAGTCAATCAATCAACTCTTTAGTTTTGCTCACATTCAGAGAGAGACAATTGTCCTGACACCATATCTTTAGTTTATCTACCTCATCCGAGTACTGTATGCAGTCTCATTATTGTTGTGATCATGTTTATGTCACCACCAGGGGCTGGCTATGTTAGACTAAAGCCGCGCCCCTTCTCAACTTCCACCTCGAGGAGGTCCCCAAAGCCAACCCAATGACCAGACAAACACGGAACCAGGTAAGTAAAATATAAAACAAGCTTTATTGAGTTTAAATACTTAAAAGAACTGGGGAAATGGGGAAAGGGAAATTTAAAACTAATGGGCCTCTAAATCCTCCCTCCAGGGAGACTGCAGTCACGGGCAGACAGGGGCAAGGGCAACAGGGGTGCAAACCACCGTAGGCCGGGAAGAAGGGGAAGCGTCAGGCTCCGGCCTGGTCCCTGCTATTCGTGGCGCCCTCCGTCTTCCTTCCTGGAGGCAGAACAAAATCAGTGTGGCTGGTAAGGAGATTTTTCCCGCTGTCTGCGTACCTTCTTCTATTCGACAGGGGGTCCTCGCCCCGCGTGCCTTCACGTCTCTCCGTCGTGCATTCACCCTCGTTCTCCTTTCTCTCCACAGGTGGCCACTAGGACACAAAAGCACTGTTACTTAGACCTAGAGTACTTCTCCCCGGCTCTGCTGTTTACAGCTCTCTGGGTAGGTATCACGTCACACAGTCTGTTCTCTGTATGTTCACTCTCGTTCTCCTTTCTCTCCACAGGTGGCCACTAGGACACAAAAACACCGTTACTTGGACTTCGAGTATTTCTCACCGGCTCTGCTGTTTACAGCTCTCTGGGTAGGTATCACTTTAACAAGTCTGTTCTCCGTATGTTCACTCTCGTTCTCCTTTCTCTCCACAGGTGGCCGCTAGGACACAAAGCACTGTTACATGGACTTAGAGTACTTCTCACCGGCTCTGCTGTTTACAGCTCTCTGGGTAGGTATCACTTTACACAGTCTGTTCTCCGTATATTCACTCTCGTTCTCCTTTCTCTCCACAGGTGGCCACTAGGACACAAAAACACTGTTACTTGGACTTCGAGTATTTCTCACCGGCTCTGCTGTTTACAGCTCTCTGGGTGGGTATCACTTTAACAAGTCTGTTCTCCGTATGTTCACTCTCGTTCTCCTTTCTCTCCACAGGTGGCCGCTAGGACACAAAGCACTGTTACTTGGACTTAGAGTACTTCTCACCGGCTCTGCTGTTTACAGCTCTCTGGGTAGGTATCACTTTCTTTCCGTAGGTCCAGCAGAGGGGCGAAGATAACACACCGCCTCACCGGGTCGAGCGCTGCCCTATCCCCACTGCCTGTAGGGCGATCGAATCCTGGACAGGGGCGCCCCTTTGTAGGGACCGCAGGGCGGCGGAACTCTTTCGCCTCGAACTCTGCGACAAGGACAGACACAGGTAAGTGGTTACTACGAATGATTCCAATATTGTACTCACAGTCGCTGTCAGCTCTTGATCCGCGTCACTTCAACTCCAAATGGCACATTGCGTATAATAGCTGTAAATTCTGAGGTCGTTAGCCTCTCCGTCCTCTGCCCAGTAGAAGAATGGATGATGCGGGGCTTCGTCTGACAAGACACACAGCAACCCACAGCAAATACACGGCACCACTCCAACGTGAAAAGTTTATTAATTACAAAGTCTCACTCACCACACTATACGTGTACACAACAAGGAAAACGCCCAGCGTCCTCCACTTCACTTGGGCTGAAAACAAAGGCGATGGAAAATACGACCTGAATAGCGTTTCGTTGCTGCGGCTGCTTGGAGGGACACTTCCAACGTATGGAAGAAAAATGATGACAAAAGTTTTTGAATTAAAATAGCCTGTTGAATTGTACTACCTGAAAAAAAATGCATTGTATTAACCGTACTTGAATTTTAATGCATTGTATTTTTATGTTTTTGAATTAAAACAGACTGTTGAATTGTACTACCTGAAAAAAAATGCATTGTATTAACCGTGCTTGAATTTTAATGCATTGTATTTTTAGGTTTTGCATTTTTAAGGGCTGAAATTCAACATGCGTGTATATTTTCTGTATTAAAAATTCAATAGTCCACATTCACCTTTTAGATTTCACTTTAAAATATTCGGTCTGTTTAAAAATACAACGTAAAATATTCAGCAGGCAAGTTTCAGTCCATTTAAATTCGCGTCCAAAAATTCAAGTCCAAAAATTCAGTCGTACAGATTTCAACATTTAACATCCGGGAACTGCAGGAAAAGCAGTAGAGTACCGAGTATAATTTCATCTGCTGTTAATCGATCTGGCCAGCAGGTGATGCACGTGTTCGCCAAAACTTTGTACATGTAAGATGATTTATCCACTGCAGTGATGAATGTTGGCTTTTATGTTCAGTTTTAGTAGAACAACTGTAATACACTCATACAGAGAGTGTATTGTTTGGTTATGTTATTGACAGGATACTAAACGGTTTTTAAATGCCATATAAATTAAATAGCGCCTTTCTGCCTGCTATTGGCTTCGTTTCTCAAAAGCTAAGTTGATTGTAGATTTTATTGGTGGCAATCTACCATCTTCTTATGCCTACGAGAAACGGACACGTTTTTGTAATTCGTCACCTCAGTTTATAAACCATACTCGGATTATTGAACTGTTCAAGTTACAAATTGTGCGCGCGGATTAATAAACCATAAGCACAATTAAACAATCAGTGCTCTCAGATTTTCAATCCATATCCACAAATTCATAAACAATAAATAAACAGTGCACACGCTTTCGCAATGGTTTTGCAAACTGAGTCCACTACCACAGAGGTCCCCAACCACCGGGTCGTGGACAAGTTGCCACCGGTCGCAAGAACATCCTGAAAAAATGTGTATAATAGCTACGTTATAGTTTAATCAGGTGTTTTGTCCTTTACGAGCCGACTTCAAATAACATATCAATCCACTTCTATACAGGGCCGCGCTCTCTCTTTTTCTTTCTTTCTCTCTCTCTCTCTCTCTCTCTCTCTCTCTCTCTCTCTCTCTCTCTCTCTCTCTCTCTCTCTCTACCAGCGCATCGGCGATCACATTGCTGTCATTAGAGTTCAAGCATACAGTAGCCTACTTCTAAAACACAATCGATCAAAGAATTGCAAAGGTATGACTTTATGAATAAAATGAAGACATTCATTTGATATCGCAAATGAAACTAATTGCAGGCAGGCGCGGAGATTGACAGCTGGCCCGCCCAATCAGAAATGAAAAAAAAATAATACTCGGGACGTCGGGGTAGCGATTTTGCGAGCCCTGCATAGGTTTGTTTTGTAGAAAGACTTTCTTTAAAGTGAATTTCGTTTTGTATAAATTGTATCTTAATATTAATCAATGTTTAATCAAACAATTGCCTCGATTTAATAAATAAGAAGCAAACCAAGAACGTCTGTGGTGTGGATTATAGTGAACCCACTACCCAGATAGCACACGTACGTCTCAGATACGTCTTGTAAAGATCTTTACATCTGCTGACGATCGTCTTTGAATAATACGTCTTCCATATCTCTACAAGACGTATTTAAGATCTTAAAAAATTCTAAATCCTACCTGCCTGCATGCATCTCCGTTTGGTCTTGAATCCGATCAAACGCAGACGAATCAGCAAAGACCTCCAACTCATTTCATTTTTTAAATAAATGTCTTGTTTAATTGTTTTAAAAATATAGTCAACATGTTTTTAAGGGTTGGCATTAATTTTGAAGCAAAAATATAATTAAATATAATTGATAAAATCCCATATCACGTATAATAAAAAACAATGTAGACATTTTGCGTTTAATCCAAAACGTTAAAAAGGCACTTACCGTAGATAAAGCACCATGCACAAGAAAAGGTGATCTCATACTCTTTCTGACTACAAAATATTAACAAATACAAAACACACAAGAACATCATTGCCAACAGCCACTGCCCCTCTGACTGTTTTATCAGTCTGAAATGAAAAAAGTTATACATTTAATTAAATAAAACAATTGCCAACAAGCTGATTATCTTAAGGTGACCCTGCTTACTGCAATTCCTGCTTATTATAATTACTGGGTGTGACTCACATTAAGTGTGTTTGTCAACAGTTATATATCTAAGGTTGAAACTTTTGATAGTTTTTGACCCCACGCCATCCATTGAAATTGTGTAACACACCTTGCATTTTCACAACATTTAGTTTTAAAAATCATCTGAACAAACTCTGAGCAAACCAAAGGTGATATTGAGAATGTTTATATAGATGAAGAAACCTCATAAAAAATTGAAAACACAATACACAATCATTTGACCAGGTTTAATCCAGCATCACAGCATGAATTATATTGACTAGTTTGTTTACCAAATTTGAATAAAATGTTTAACCTATGTGTTAATATGATTACAGCCACAGTGTAACAAAATACTGCAAAGCTATTGATCACGTTCTCATTATATTACTTCACAAGACCCAAAGCTGATCAGGACACTTTAAGAGCACTGTAACGTAGTAACTGCTGAAAGAACCATGTAATACTTTGAATATAATGACAAACTGTTCCATAACACTTAGATGTGACTTTAATTACAATACAACATACTCTTTCTCATACTCAGGGTTTTTAAACTGTGGGTGAAGACCCACTTGTGGGTCGCACCGTAAGATAGTGAGTGTTGCATTGTAGTGATGGTTTGTCCAATTAATTATTAGCAATGGTTTTGATATACTATAAGATTACACCTGTCTAAAGCCCATAATACACGGCACGATTTTTGGCTGTCCCAGATGAAAGATTACCAATCGTGAAACAATTGTGGAGATTTCTGTGATCGTGGCTCTTAATTGGTGGTCCTATCTCATACAGTGTGAGAGGTTTAAAGACGTCTGTTTTCCCAGTCCTGGGACCAAAGACACCTACGATAGTTTTATGACAGTGTAAGAAGTTCAGCATGATCAACGCACATCAACAATGTGTTTGCTTCTACGACCTGCATACCTGTATTTGTTTACCACTAGCGCATGTTGATGACAGATGTCGCAGCTTCAGATGCAATAGGTGTCTTCATCGACAGTCTACTGCTGAAGTTTAAACAATCCTTGTCACACAGTGTGATAAGGTCTTATTGGATTGCAAAAATCCTGCTGTGTATCCTGGGCTTAATATGTTGTGGAATGAAAAGTTTGGAAACCCCTGCTTAACACAAAGTCTCATTTAAAGTTTATAAGAACTTTTGCAATAGACCGACACTAAACGAAACTGATGGCAGATGAGGTGTTGGGATGACAATGGGCCAGAGTTGAATCTGTGCATCTTAGCAGATCACAGGCAGGTTTCTCCTGAAATGCTGCATTAAGAAAAGAAAGGAAAAGATGTTAGAACATTTTTAAGGAAATTTAAATAATTCTCACAATCAATATTGGACTATAAACAATAAATTATTACCAATGCAATAACATGCAAACAGACCTGTCAACCACCTTAATAATAGATACTACGCGGTAGGCATGGGCTGGTTACCAGTTTTAAGGTACACCGTGGTTTTAAACAGTCAAGGTTACAAAACCACTAAAATGGTCTGTGAAACCGTCTCCAAGGTATGAACTGTATTTATACAAAATTCATTAAGTCATGTGATTGATTTGATGTTTACATGTAATATACATTTCGAAAATATTATATATAATATAATTTAAAGGCTTTATTTTTACCTGCCATTTAAAAATAAAAAAAAATTAGTGTAGCAATGGGAATACCGCAACACTGTGAAACCGTGGTATTTTTGCTAAAGGTAATCATACCGCCAGAATCTTATACTGGCCCATGCCTACTAAGCGGTTGTACCATGTGTTAGAAACATCAAGATTCTCAAATTTTTAGGGCTAGCGCAATACCACAGTTTTGTCTATTCTTCATGTTCTCTAGGGCAGTTATTTTGCCCCAGTGACAGAAACAGCGACAGTAATCAAATAATTCATTACCTTATCTACATGTGGGTAGAGGCCCACAGGTGAAGGAAGATTTTTGGCCTGCACTTCCACAGCTGGTAAACATGGATTGTGGTGGGCTAGTGACAGAATGAAGAAGATCAGTTTAAAATGTGCTTTACAACCAGAGGTTGCATTATTTTGACAGACAAGGGCTGTAAGAAAATTGTCAAAATCAATAATAATATGAGCCAACAGCCAAACAATAACAACTAAACTCAATCAACTATCTTAATCTGCCTGAACTCAAATCTTGTGGTCTATAAAGTGGGAGTTTATCTGTGTGTAATTCAACCATCATGTTAGACTGAAGGAATTGCAGTTATCATTAGATTTCCCGACAGCACTGGACAAATGACTTCTCACACTCAGTGTGACTTGAGACAAAGGATAAACAAAGACATTGAGTATGTTTACATGCACATAATAAGAGGACAATTATCTTATTATGATATTATAAAAATCAGCTTATAACATTAACATGTTTCAAGCGTTTTAATTTACTTTTATTTGTGAAGTTTATCTATCACAGGTGGAGACATACGCACATACGAAACGGCAAAAAAGACGTTAAAATCTGGTTTAAGAGCAAAAAAACTACCTGTGCCAATCAGTTTTTGCCATTTATGGGCTTTACCCTATAAAAGAAAACCATTTTATGCATTTAAATGACCTTACACGTTATCAGTTTATTAAGCGTTTAGACTATGTAGACACACTCACTGTGCACTAAAATTAAAAAAATTGGTTAACACGACCACTCGTGGTGGCTTCACTCAGAGGTTGGAGAAGACAACCGGTGGACTAAACATCAAGCCTCTGCACGATTCAGGTAAGTGGAATAAAATACATTGTAAATAAACATTATTAAAACAGATTGTGAAGTCATTCATTCAAAACTTGCTATGACCTAAGCCTAAATGACTTAATTTCTTTTTAGAATTAAGACAACCTTAGCAGGAGAGCCCCAGCAGTAACTTTCTCTCAAGCAGATGAGCAATAAGTTGCTAACACCACCCTAACAATCAAGGTAAAAGAGCATTAAACATTAAAGGTATTGCGGAGAATTTAGGTTTTCCGGGTGGATCATCAAGACTATTGGTCCTCCTAGTTGTCAATCTGGAGTGTTGGGCAATTGCATTTTTTTAAAAAAGCGGAGACGGCGTTTCTTTTCTAAAATTCGAGAAAATCCTCCGCTACACCTTTAAGTGGAACATTTCTATAGCATGCTGCTTATAGCTAGTGAGAAAGATAATCTAATTGATCTACCATGCATATCCTTCAAATAACTTAACAGAATAACTGATGTATAATATAATTTAATATGTACATTATTAATAATAATTGTTAATAATATTTAATATTTGTAAAATTATATACTTGTGAATACATTATATTTGCAATGTTTATACATTACCTGTTTTTAGGTAAACAGATTATCCATCAGTGGGTGCCTCAAGGTCGGCTCTGTAAATACTGTATTCTGCATGTTTCCGAGCACACGTTTTCCAGGACACACTAATATTAAACAGAAAAACAACATAAATCAGTGTTAAACACAAACAAATTTTAGGTAAATTAAATAAGGTTTTCATTTTCAATCAATATAAAAGAAATAAACGCAATAAAAAACAATGTCAGTGACGTAATAAATATGTGTAAATTTACACGCATCATTTATTAAGCATTATAAAAAAATCCAGCAATATGATTAAACTTTGGTTATTTGTTATTATCCCTGCATTCAAATGGTTGCAGGTTGGAGCAGGAAGTTAACCCTTCTGTCGCGCAAGCGCGAGCATAGACAGTGGTCGCGAGGCCATTCGTACGTCACGTGAGCGCCATTTTCATGATATGACCGTTTTTCCTCAGGCACACTTCAACATTTTCTTCGCATTTAACATCATTATTAACATGTAAATAATATAATTCGTAAAGATAACGTTTATGTTAATTTATAATATGTTTTTTTTATTATTATTGTTGGCTTTAAGTTCATTTGTCTGTCAGACTCAGTTTGTTCGTGTTGGTAAGTAACTTAACGTACGTTATTAACGTTACGCTAGCCTTTTGTCATGTATGTGTTGTTAGAAACTGATAAAAATACGAATTAATTCACAGATATAAATAACTTTATAGCTAATACAACTGATAAAATATATTAACTTAATTATCAAACCACTTCGCTATAAAACTTTAAGGCTTCTTGTGAATAACTTACCGGTCGTTTACATAACGTTAACTTACTCCAAGCAAGTCGGACGGGAAGATTGATACATTTTATAACTCAAGTAACTTTAAGTTAAACAGGGGCTGGTCTAGGCTAACTTAGCAAATGTTTACCCCACCACCGCTGAGAAAACGGTTACATGTTCAACGTGCCTTGCCTTCAGGATTTGCAGCTCGATTTTGGCTTGCATTGATAAACGTTACAAACAAACAAACAAACCAAAAAAAGAATGATCATATACGACAATCAATCTTTAGATCCACTACATGCATAACATGTTGGTTACTTACCTCTACTGATGAAACTCCTTCGTCAGCGTTGTAACTTCACATGTTGGTTTTGGTAAATCACACGAGGCCAAAGATCGAGGTGAAAAAGAGAAATAAATCGTTCTGCGATCGTTTAACGCGATGAGACACGAAGCCCAGGCTACTCCAGCCCAAAGATTAGTGTAGCCCTTGTGTCCGGCTTCACGTGGCTTAGCCTTAACCAGTATGACATCACAGTACCGCGTGATTACACTGTTTCGTGGGCTTTTGAATCACTCTCGCGGTACTTCAATGTCTGCGCATGTGTGCCTGAAGTCAATCACTCATGCTTGTAACAGGGGTAGCGTTTGTGCGCTCAGTGATTTAGGGTGTTACAAAACAAGATTATTACATGAATATTATCAATTAGTATTGTAATAAAGCTTTTTAAATGTTTGTTAATGATTAAGTGTCATTAACAAACTCTGATTTAAAACATCAATATATATGCTACGTAAATTTTCCTTAAATCATCAAAACATCCAAATTCAATGAAACAAAAACAACAACAATGTATTTAAGATGAGACACATTCAGCATTTATAATTTTTTCTCTCTTTTTTGTTTGACTTTGTTTTCTACAGTAGCCTGTTAACAGTAGACCAAAGGTATGATGATCAATTATAAATGCAATATGGTTGAAAGGTCAGTAAACAAACAACAAAAAGGTAATTTCTTAATAGAATGTCTATACATTTTTTGCTTTTGTTACATATTTCATACATCAAAATCATTAAACGTTAATAATTATGTATTCCAACTTGTTGCAGCTTGACAAAAATGTAGCTTGAAGGAGAAGGGACAGCTGAGTAACAAAGTCCTGGTATGCAGACGACGATACTATTACACTGACAAGAGTGTAATGATGATGGAGACACAAGCCAGAGAAAGGGGGGACCAAACACCAGGCCAGAATTCTGCATGAGTCAGGTAAGCATAATGAGTTACAGCAGTGGTTCTCAATTCTGTTCATGGAGTCCCACTGCTCTGTGCATTCTGTATGTCTCTTTGATTTGACAGACTGAGGCTGCGTCCAAATATCACTTTGTGCATCCTATCGTGCATCATGTTCTGGATGTAAAGCATGAGACTTTTAATTGTATGTTAACATTTCTATGGTGTTCACTGCATTATTGTTATGCATTTTGTGAAACATCTGCAACATTGTGTCGTTTATTTAGGGACTACTGAATAAATAATATACTTTAATAAAGCTACATACTCAAAACAAAGAGCTTTTTTACAGGAGCAAAGAATTCTGCATCTAAAAGTTTGATATAAGCAAATGTTCATTTCAGAGTGTTCATTTTATTTACAGAAAAACTTAAAAAATGTTAAATATAAATTAAAAGTAGTAAATAAAACACAAATACGTTTTGGTGCAAATTGCTGGCACTACCTGGATTGAAATTTTTACCCATGCTAAGTGTGTCCCATCGGATGAATAATTCTACATGCACGCTTGGGATCTTCACGCCCACTAGAATACTTAGGCCAAATACAAAAAAAAAACGTAATGTAAGTAGTCTAGTGCAAAGACAACAAGTGTGAACATTTGGACACAGCCTCAGTTCAGTTCATGAAGATCTCTACTAATGAGCTGATGATTTGAATAAGGTGTCAAATAAGGAAGACATACAAAATGTAAATAGCAGAGGACCTCAAGGAACAATTTTTAGGTACAGTTACACTGTATAAAACATTAACTAAACAGACAAATTATTTGTCATAGCTTCAATAAACAAAAGAATGTCACCTGCATAGTAGTGTACCCTACTACACTTGGTCTCTGCAACAGTCCAGTTTAGTTCATGGTAGGGGGGCATATTTAGAAACATAAATATTTTCAAATTATCTGCGACCCTTACAAAGACACTAATTTCCCACAGCCAGCAACAGCACAATGTTTGTCTGACATCACAATCTTACTGTTATTAAAACTTTTTGATTGTCAACAACTACTACTTTAGACTGAACACCAGTGGGCGGAGCCAACGATATAATGATGTGCTGTGTCTTTCTGTGGGGGAGGTCAAATGAAAATTAATTTAGCTAGTGACATCACTACTCCAGCCATTTTACATTCATAAAAGAAGAATGCTGTCTGCGATTCACTTATGTTTCCATGATTGCAAAAACCTTTATCGAAGTACATATACAATTGTTTAAGTGTCATAATTAAAACATGCCTAAATTGGCAGTGACCCTGGCTTAAGTCGATACAAAACTCAAGTGCAAATCATGACACTCATATTAACTGTAGTTTTGCAAATTATTGTAACACCGATATCAGATATGAATAGTGTCTTATGTAAATATAAAAAGATCAGAACAAAAAATGAATATAGTCAAAAAAATATGATCTGTGCATTAAGATTTGCATTGTAAATGCAGTCTTATTGTTACGAAAAAACTTGGTTATTGCTGGAATCATGAATGGTCTGAATAGGATTTGAGTTTGTTTACTTGTGAAACTTACCTGCACCACCATTTACAGATCCAGTGGGTGCAGATCATCATACAGATGGTTCAAGTGTGGATCCACCTAATATTCAAGGTAAAAGAGCATTTGTTCACAGCATTATCTAAGAAAACATATCACTAGATATTACATATTAGATGTTAATGTCTGACTCTGATCCATACGAAACAGATTTTCTGTCCTGGGACACTCGGCTAACCATCAAGAAAGAACACAGTAGGTTAACAAGAATCTGACCTCACGTTTGATCATTACAAAATTATGGCAGTACATTACACATTTAAGGACTGTTATTCCTCTGGCTGATTTAAAAATACCCAAAAGTTCTTAAAAAGAAGCAGCCCTAGTTATTTTGGCTTGTTAAACATAAACTATATAGACATAACAATTGCGACACCTCCTTCTAATAAACAGGTTTAAATACTTTACTTATTTCCATGAGCACAAATCTTAATGCTACAGCATATGATATTCTAGAAAAACCGTTTGATGCTAAATTTATAGCAAGAGTTTTGGCAGGGCCCTTTTCAATACCAACTTAAGAATGACCCTACAAACAAAGTAAGGTTCAAACAGAAAATTAGTGATTCAGTCTGGTGTGGAAGAACTTTGACTGGTCTGAATAGACCTTAACTCAGCTAACACCTTTGATATGACTCAAATGTTTTTAGCCAAAAACTCATCACCTAAACCTATCAATGACTTGTACAAGAAGCTGTAGTCATTTCGGAACAGAAAAAGGCACTTACAAAACTGTTGCAACAAAAATCAAAATTCTTTGTAGTGGTATTATATGGTATAGCATTTTTATTTGTTTTGATTGGACATACTGGAATAAATAAACATGTTTATTAGAATGAGGCCTCCCAATACTTTTGTCTAGTGTATTTGCCACAGACAGGGTAACGCAATCCTTAGAGTGTGCTTCTTTGTAAATGTGACAAATGAAAATGACCTGATCCATCATTTCCAGCTCCAGTGGGCATCCTTTATCCATCCAGACCCTCATACAGATGGTTGGAGTTTTGATTCACCTAAAGTACCATGCAAGGTAAGAGAGCATTTGTTGACATAATTAGGAAGAAAACATAAACGCATTGTTCATGGCATTTAAATACAACATAACACTGTTTAATACTACCTTTTTCTGTTCAATCCACTCATTTTCCCTCTTGAGACCATGGTGTGACCTGCAAGGTCGAATGGAGAGTAAGTTGCCTAAAAAAAAAATTATAATAAATGTATTTAAAATCGTCATTAGCTAAACATCAACATGTCTGAGGCAGATGCAGGTCTGATAATCTGTCCAACATTCAAAACCTCACAGTAAATCTACAGTCTTGAGTACTGTTTTAAATCAATGTATACATATGCTCATTATGAATTTTAATAAAAAATACTAAATGTATATAAAAAGCCTCAATTCAATTATTTTTTTGATATTGCAGCTGTAAGCGAGACAATCTTGGAGTCACCTGCATTCACTGGTCCAGTTGTTAGTCCAATTACAGATGGAGATTATAGAAGAGGATGATGTCTTTTCTCCAACATCTTTCTAGACTGATAAAAGATCGAGACAGGCTTGACCAAAAGTTAACAGAGGGGCTTATATAGAGAATGGTAAGAACCATTTTATCCGTCAAACTTTTTACCAATTATTGTAAACATAAACAATATTATAGGGCTTAATTTGTTTTAAACATTACTTCAATGTACTGTATCTGTTTAAGGTGAGCAGCTACACATAAAAGAAGAACATGGAGAATCTGCCCAGAGGTGTTAACCAGCAATGCAGCTATACAACTAAAGTGATGCAGGCGGAAACAATGTGTGTATGTTATGTCCAAATGTTGTTATGTTCAAATGTTTTACAATATACTTAAACAGGTGGACCTGTCATTATTGCATTAGTCAAGTACAACTGAGTAGGTTAAGTTTACATATCAACGTCAATAAATATATATAAATAAATATCAGTCTTGACAGCAAACATAATAATGTTAAATAAAATAATAATTACAGCTTTTTAAGAAATTTACACGGGCTCAAACTATCAGTGAAATTAACTATCAAAAACCTAAAATAACCACAGACACGTGAATAAAATATCTAACGTCAACTAGCTAGTTACTGTACATACTGTACATTGCTTATTATCAACGAAATTTCTAGTTAACTGATCCCACACCCAGCATTATTAAAATGTATTATTACTACATACCTTAAACAAATGTCCCCTTAAATCGCCAGACCAGGACAGGTTTCTTTCTTGCCCTTCTTCTTTTGCATTGCGACGTCGATATAAGTGCATGGTGTGGTGTAGCACGAATTTAACGCAAAGACGCTCATATTAACAATATAAACGATATTGACGATTAATACGGATGATTTTCTCTTTGTTTGACATTCTAATCAGAGTTATATTTAGGAAACAAAGAAAACATATGACATAGTTTGTAAAATTCATTTTTCCTTATTTTTGTAATGGTTTCTTTTAGAATGCAGCTGCTGCAGATGAAGAATCCGTCCGTCTACCACTGAAGGAGACGCGGAAAATCGGGAAAAGATGTTCTTTGCCAGAGGAAGCATTTGATTAATTTAAAGATATTGTGTTTCTTTGTATGTTATAGAAAAACGTTGCTTTTTTGCATACACTCGTGTAAATATGCATCTTATGAATGTTTTCCTTTGTCTAATTTTAATAAATTTTACGCAATCAACTGCCTGTTTTATTGAAAATACTGTTTTAATTGTTGTCAATGTTGATATATTGTAATAATGTGTATAACTGTGTAGAAGATGTAGTTTAGAGCAATTTATTTTTAATGATCTTTTAATCGTCTTTTAAAGCTCTCAGAAACATCTTAGAAAGAGCTCGATTAAAGCTCTTATAAAGATCTTTTAAAGATCTAAGAAACATCTTGGAAATATCTTAGAAACATCTGCTAACCATCATTCTAAATATCAAGCGTCTTGAAAAGATCTTAAAAGCGTCTTCAAAACGGCTGGGCTCGTACGTCTCAGATACGTAATTCATATGGGCAAACGACCTTTCTAATACGTTTTCCAGACGGAATGGAAATCTGAGTGATTACCTCGCAGATACGTATCTGAGACGTACGTGTGCTATCTGGGTATATTTCCGCAGCCTATTCTTTCTGCTTTTAATGCATTTCTTAAATGAATGTCTCAATTACACAGTAGGCTTATAGGTTGTTATGATAGGCTATTTGTTGCTTAAAGCAATAGACTATATTGTATAAAGTGTAGCAATAAACATGGCGTGACTTAGTGCTGAGTTAGAGAGCTGGTAGGCTATCAAACAACATCACTGTGATCAGATGTTTCCTTTCTATTTTTTACCCCGCTGTCATATTTGTTGTGTGTTTATGTTATTGAGAGGAAAGCGCGCAGCACATATTTATAACGTATTGTTATTCAAAATACGTTTTCCACTTGCTTGCAAAAAAAGTTCTCAAAGTGATCATGGCTGAAAGCTGCTCGGGAATATTTTTTTCATTAGAACCATATAACGCAACATTCAACTTCTTTATAATAGTTTTTAAATAGTTATCAGGCTTACTTATAATTTTACTGTTTTTAACATAACATGCAATAGGTAAAATACACCATATGAAGTTGTATCCATGTCTAACTGTCCCGGGGCTATGGCGAATTCCTGTCGGGCTACAAAGATGTATCTGCGCCCTGCCCGTCGGAGGAAAAAATATTGTAATGGGTTTGCATTCTCTCAGATTTAGTTAGGTAATTATATTGTATGTAATTCGGTGTCATCTTGTTAGTTATTACTATCCCCACTAACAAGTGAAACTGTCAGGAAATGAAGTGAAAGCATAACTAAACCCATAATTCCTTTCGTGTTCACGTCTGAAATGCGCGCTCCTCGGCTCCGCTCTTTACGAGTACCCGCTTCTTATGGTCATCAAAAAGTATATTAAATGTTTATTTATTTGTCATTTCGTTTAACCTCAGAGTCAAACATTATTCTAGCAATTCCCTTTTTCTTTCTTTATTTAGTAAGTTAACTTAAATAGGCTATGTGAGAACGAAAATATATTTTTAGTGATTTGTATGAAAAGAATATGATGTTAGAAGCTTTATTTTATAACACAAAATAGTGACTGCACACTCACTTGCAAAAATTATTTATTATAACCAACGTATCGGCAAATAGCCTTCGTCAAGGTATGTGTTCGCTCAGAGTGAAGCTTCATTTTAAGCATTTAGTAGCTTATTTAAACAGTTTTAATAGGCTATTTTAAAAAGTATTAGGTTTTTTGTGTTCATTTATATTTCTTGTCACTGTGTGCAGGTTCTTTTTTGTAGGCTATATGACAGCCCAATAATTTTTTTAACCAAAAAGGCTTAATTAATGTCATGTTGCATTACAATTTAAAGTATATCAATAATGTCAAAAATGTGACGTGCAGTTCGGGTGTTCTCACCAATACGCTTGTGATTCCTGAAGTTTTGACGAATTTTATAGACTTGTTATAGTTTCTTATTCAATGTGACACCCATAGATTCAGGTCCACCCGGACTTAATCCATGCCCACCCATATGTCACGTTCTGCATCCGCCACTGAAAGGGTGACTTCAGATGATGAAATGTAACCATTGATTTTTTTGGATGCTTTTAGTCACCAACAAAAATTCTCACAGACACAGTTACATTTGTGCTATTGTAGTTTGGACGTGTTTATTATTATTCTGTAATATGGAAAAAATATAAATAATAAAAAAAAATGTAGGGGTTGTCCTCGGTATTTGAAAAATCCTGGCTACGGCCTTAATATGACAGCAATGTGATCGCCGATGCGCTGGTAGAGAGAGAGAGAGAGAGAGAGAGAGAGAGAGAGAGAGAGAGAGAGAGAGAGAGAGAGAGAGAGACAAAGAAAAAGAGTGAGCACGGCCCTGTATAGAAGTGGATTGATATGTTATTTGAAGTCGGCTCGTAAAGGACAAAACACCTGATTAAACTATAACGTAGCTATTATACACATTTTTTCAGGATGTTCTTGCGACCGGTGGCAACTTGTCCACGACCCGGTGGTTGGGGACCTCTGTGGTAGTGGACTCAGTTTGCAAAACCATTGCGAAAGCGTGTGCACTGTTTATTTATTGTTTATGAATTTGTGGATATGGATTGAAAATCTGAGAGCACTGATTGTTTAATTGTGCGTATGGTTTATTAATCCGCGCGCACAATTTGTAACTTGAACAGTTCAATAATCCGAGTATGGTTTATAAACTGAGGTGACGAATTACAAAAACGTGTCCGTTTCTCGTAGGCATAAGAAGATGGTAGATTGCCACCAATAAAATCTACAATCAACTTAGCTTTTGAGAAACGAAGCCAATAGCAGGCAGAAAGGCCCTATTTAATTTATATGGCATTTAAAAACCGTTTAGTATCCTGTCAATAACATAACCAAACAATACACTCTCTGTATGAGTGTATTACAGTTGTTCTACTAAAACTGAACATAAAAGCCAACATTCATCACTGCAGTGGATAAATCATCTTACATGTACAAAGTTTTGGCGAACACGTGCATCACCTGCTGGCCAGATCGATTAACAGCAGATGAAATTATACTCGGTACTCTACTGCTTTTCCTGCAGTTCCCGGATGTTAAATGTTGAAATCTGTACGACTGAATTTTTGGACTTGAATTTTTGGACGCGAATTTAAATGGACTGAAACTTGCCTGCTGAATATTTTACGTTGTATTTTTAAACAGACCGAATATTTTAAAGTGAAATCTAAAAGGTGAATGTGGACTATTGAATTTTTAATACAGAAAATATACACGCATGTTGAATTTCAGCCCTTAAAAATGCAAAACCTAAAAATACAATGCATTAAAATTCAAGCACGGTTAATACAATGCATTTTTTTTCAGGTAGTACAATTCAACAGTCTGTTTTAATTCAAAAACATAAAAATACAATGCATTAAAATTCAAGTACGGTTAATACAATGCATTTTTTTTCAGGTAGTACAATTCAACAGGCTATTTTAATTCAAAAACTTTTGTCATTATTTTTCTTCCATACCAACGGCTCACCCACCACGCTGTTTTAGGGGTAGGGCCACCCTCCTTCTCCTGGAGGTATCCAACGATTGCACAGGCTAATTTTTGCAAGTTGCTCCACACCAGAATTTATACTCACAGCGGTTTGCCTTTGTTTACGTTGTAAAACAAAGTCGGTTTTCTTCCTGCTTTACTCCTTTAAAGATGCTGTTTAAACCAAGGTTTCTTCTTCCCATAGGATTTTCCTTTCACTCCAGCAGGTCCACCGCAGATTACAACGAGAGAGAGAGAGAGAATATAGACAGCCACCACGTCTATCAATGAGCACAGCTCCGTTCCTCAGCACACACAAAAAGCTCCCCAACTGTGATTTAACTGCTCTTTAAGTACTCCTCTGTGTACTCCAGTTGTCCAATCACCCGGCGATCTCCTTAACTATACACAGCTGTGCTCAATCGGCTGATTACAGCCTTCGCGAAGCTGCCGGATGTCCAGTGTTTCCGTCTTCCGGTCTGGGCGGAAACATCCGGGCGGAACCAAACTTCCTCAACTTTTGGTTCTGCCCTAAAAAGATCGTCACCTTGTGACATCCTCCCCCGCCAATGCATTCTAGTCCCTGGAATGCCTTCGAGTCATACACTCACTGTAACGGGAAGGGGGTCGGCCTCGGTTCTCCCGTTGGGAGCGCCTCACAGGGGAGTCAGGTTCAGCTGGCTCGAGCACTACCTCTGGTTGTCTCTGGGCAGCCGGGGGTTCAGCTGACTCTGGTGCTGACCCTGGTTGTCTCTGGGCGGCCGGGGGTTCAGCTGGCTCGGGTGCTAGCTCTGGCTCTCCTGGGGCAGCCGGGGGTGGTGCCACCACGGGTAGGCCTGGTACCACAGCCCATCCTTCCATCCAGGGGGCCGCCGGTGCCGGCTCCATAACTACCTCTTTCGTGGCCTCGGGATAATTTGGGCAAGGGCGAATCATGTTTCGGTGTACCACACGTTCAGGGCCGGCCTTTCCTTCCGGCCGGATGGTATACACCGGCTGTCCCGGTCTCTGTTGCCTGCAGACTACGTACGGGGTGGTCTCCCAACGGTCACTCAACTTTCCTTTGCCTTGCCGCCGGTTGTCTCGTACCAAGACTCTCTCTCCTGGCAACAAGGGGGCGTCCCGGGCCGTCCGGTCGTACAACCGCTTGTTCTTTTCCCCTGTGGCCCGTATCTTCTGGGATACCTGTTCGTAGGCAAAGTGCAGCCGTTGGTGGTGGCGCCCCACCCATTCCGTCACACTCCCTTCCTCCTGACCAGCTGCTACTCCCAAGACCAGGTCCGTGGGCATCCGCACATGTCTGCCGAACATCAGATAAGTGGGGGCATACCCCGTCGTACTATGGATGCTGTTATTATAGGCTTGTAAAAGGTTCGGTAGAGCACTCACCCAATCGCTCTGCTTCCGTTGATCCAGGGTCCCTAGGAGCCCCAACAGGGTCTGATTAAACCTCTCACAGCAGCTGTTTCCTTGAGGGTGATACGACGTCGTATGGGTCTTAGTGCAGCCATACAGCTGGCATAATTCTCGGATCACCTTCGATTCGAAATTGGCCCCTTGATCTGAATGCAAGAACTCCGGACATCCAAACGTTTGGAAGACGTGCCGCCATAGAGCCGTTGCGGTGGTGTTTGCCGTCTGATCAAGGGTGGGAACTGCCCATGCGTATTTTGTGAACAGGTCAGTGATCACTAAGATGTTCGGATAGCGGTCCTGTGGCCGGCCCAGTGTCAGGAAATCCATCGCCATGATGTGGAGGGGGGCTTTGGCATGGATGGGCACCATCGGCGCTCGAGCCTCTCGTCGAGATTTGAACAACATACACCTGGGGCAAGCTTGTATCAATCTACGTACTGATGCTTCCAGCCCCGGCCAGTAGAAGAACCTGCGCAGCAGAGATACTGTTCGTTCTTGTCCCTGGTGCCCCAGCTGATCATGGTAGGCGGACACCAAGGCTGTTGCTTGATCGGCGGGCACCACGATCTGGCGTACCTCCTCGCCCAGCTTCGGGTCACTAACCTTTCGGCAAAGCACCCCTTCTTGCAGTTCCAGCTTGTCCCACTGTCCCAGCAGTCTTTTTCCCGTCTCTGTCTGGGTCAGTCTCTCAGACGACGTTGGCCGTCGGCCCTGCTCCAACCACATCTTCACCTGACACACATCCTGATCCTGGGCCTGTCTCGCTTTCCACCGACAGGTGTCCCAGCCCCAGTTTCCCAGCACCGCCTCCTGCTGGCCTCCTGGTGCTTCCACGGCCCCTATCAGATAGCCTTCCCTCTGGCTATCTTCTTCCTGGCTCCCCCGGCACCCGGGGTTGTCCACCTCTGGTAGTCGGGACAAGACATCTGCGTTCGTGTGCTCTCGCCCAGGCCGATACTGCAGTTGGTAATCAAAATTTGCGAGCTGGGCCACCCAGCGCTGCTCCACAGCTCCCAACTTTGCTGTGTGTAAATGCACTAGAGGATTATTGTCCGTAATCACCGTTACCTTAGCACCCCAGAGGTAGTCTTTAAACTTCTCACTCAGGGCCCACTTCAGGGCCAGCAGTTCCAGTTTGAATGAGCTGTAGTTTGCATCGTTCCTCTCAGCTGGGTGGAGGCTTCGGCTTGCGTAGGCAATCACCCGTTCTGCTCCTTCTTGTCGTTGGGCCAAGACCGCTCCCAACCCCAAGTTGCTAGCGTCTGTATACAAGATAAATGGTTGAGTAAAGTCTGCATAGGCCAAGATAGGAGCCTGTAACAATTCCTGCTTCAATCTCTGAAAGGCCGCCTCACAGGACTCATCCCAGTTAATAGGGGGTGACCCCCGTCCCCGGTTTCGCCCTGTACCGACCAGCAACTGGTTAAGTGGCTTAGCAATCTTTGAGAAATCTTTTATAAACCGTCTGTAGTATCCCACAAACCCTAGAAATGATCGCACTTGCCTCACAGTCTTGGGTGCACTCCAATCCCTTACCGCAGAGACTTTCCCAGGGTCTACGGCCACCCCAGCAGCACTGACCACGTGACCCAGGAACTGGACTTCTCGCCTCAACAGATGGCATTTATCGGGTTGCAACTTCAGCCCATATTTCTCCATCGCCTGGAAAACCTCTTCGAGGTGTCGGAGGTGGGAATCGAAATCTGGGGAGTACACAATCACATCATCTAAATATACCAAGACTGACTCCATTAACTGACCTCCAAGACAGCGCTGCATCAGGTGTTGGAACGTGGCTGGGGCGTTACAGAGCCCGAAGGGCATCCGTTCCCACTCGAATAATCCAAACGGGGTCGTGAAGGCGGTCTTCTCTCTATCGGCCTCGGCCACCGGCACCTGCCAATACCCACTGGCCAGATCCAGAGTGGAGTACCACGCAGACCGCGTGAGACCGGCAAGGGAGTCTTCAATCCGTGGTAGGGGAAAAGCGTCTTTTTTTGGTCACCAGGTTGAGCTTACGATAGTCCACACAAAACCTCCAAGCTCCCGACTTTTTTTGTACAAGCACGATGGGGGCTGCCCATGGGCTGCTGTTTTCCCGGATGATGCCCCGCCCCAGCATGCCCTGCAATAGTGAGCGTACCTCTGTATACAAGGTGGGTGGGATCGGCCGGTACCTCTCCCTACTTGGCCCTGCATCTCCAGTCGGGATATGATGTTCCACCACCTTAGTGCATCCGTAATCCTCCTCGTGTCTTGCAAACACATGTTGCCATTTCTGAAGGAGTGCTTGGAGTTTTTGTGTCTGCGCCTGTTCCAAATTTTCCCCTTGTAGGGACTCACCTGCCAGGTGCCTTGGCACGTCCCTCTCCCTGTCGTTCGAAGGGGCTTCCATCTGTGTCAGGGCCACCTCGATGACAGTGGGGCACACCTGACGGAAACTAACATCCCTCTCTTCCCTCACCTGATGGGGTGCGACCCCCGTTAGTCGGGCCAGCCGCTGGTGTCGGTGTAAGTGCACTGGATATGGGTGGTCATTTCGAACTTTTACAGGGACCCTCCCCCGGTGGACCGCCGCTAGGCCTCGTGCTACTTCCACTTGGGGGCAATCGGCATGGGGTTCCACCAGTACCCACTCCTCGGGGCCAACTCCTCGGGGGGGCACTCTCACCCACACCATGGCCTCACTCCTAGGAGGGATAGATAAAGCAAAGCGACACATCACTCTTCCTACCTCCTCCCGGTCTCTGCGGACCTGGGTCATCTGGACCCGACGACAGTCGGCGACTACTCGCTCCCATAGGGGCCTCTCGACAGGTGAGATCCTAGGGCCGGGCCTAGCCCGAAATAACTCCTCCCAACACTCGGAGAGAACGTTCATACCTAATAGGGCTCGATGGGCACCCAAACACCTGTCTTCCACAATGATCACCCCTTTTTGGGGAACTAACACCCCGTGAACTTCTAAGTCCGTCAGCCGGTAGCCAATGTAAGGGATCTCTAGGCCGTTAGCGCCCCGCAACGTCAGCCAGGGGGCCTCTACTCCTTGTGCTCTCTGTTTCCCGAATACTTCCTGCGAGAGACTTTCTGCAAACAATGTCACTTGAGAGCCCGTATCTACCAGGCACTGTACTGTCTTGCCACATACCTTTACCTCCGCCATTGGGCTATGCCCAACCACCTGGTCTCTAGAATTGTCACTTCTTCCCGGGTCTTCTCCAGGGGTCCCGGCCACACGACCCACTGTGGCCGGTCGTCCTAAAAACCCCCTTCCGATGCCCTGCGAGGCCCACACTGACGGCTATAATGCCCTGGTTCTCCACAACGATTGCAGATTGGCCGCCCCTGGTCATCCCATTCGAAGCGGGGCCGATTAAAACGGTTCGGGCGTCCCGGTGGCTCTCGGCCCCTCTCAGAGTAGACTCGCTCTCGGGGTGCCGGCCTCGGTTCCTCTCGTGCCCTACCTTGGCGAAGTTCTCCCAGGAGGGTCTTGGATAGTTCCGACATCTGTTCTCGGACGTCCTTCAACAACTCTGCTTTCAGGGTTTGCTTCCAATCTGCACGTTCAGGCTGTGCTGTTGCATTTTCACTTACGGCTGCACATACAGGGGCTTCACTTACTTCGACCTCGTCGCCCTCCAAGGCCAGCGCCTCTTTCTTTAGATCTTCAAAGGTGAGCCCGGGGTCCCTCCGAAACTGGACCCTCAGACTCTGTCTTACGGGGCCCTCCTTCATCCCCAGGAGGAACTGGTCACGTAACAAGGTCTCCCCGTCTCCTAGCCCATGGTCTCGTCGGGCCTGCAGCCGAGTGAACTGTTCTCGCAGCCTGAGGGCAAAAGCTCTGATGGGTTGTCGGGGGCCTTGCTTACAATTAAAAAATTGTGAACGGAGGACAGCTACGGGGGTATGGTCACCATATTGCTCGGTAAGGAACTGGAACACAGTCTGGGCGGTGGCTCTGATTGCTTCGGGGGCGGCTTGTACCTCTCGCCGTGCTTCTCCCTCTAGGGAGTTTAACACAAACTGGAGCCGCTGGGCGGCGCTAAGGCCCTGTAAGTCGGCCAAGTACTCCAATTGGGCCTTCCATTCAGCCAGTCGTACCTCCGACTCCGCTCCTCCATATTTCTGGATCCATGGGCTTCCCATGATGATGGACGTGGCACGGGGTGGGGCTGCGGGCCCCGCGTTGTCAGTCATTGGGTGACCTTGGTTACTCAACTCGAGGTGGGATCCTGCCGACTACGCCAAAATCTGTCACCACCAGGGGCTGGCTATGTTAGACTAAAGCCGCGCCCCTTCTCAACTTCCACCTCGAGGAGGTCCCCAAAGCCAACCCAATGACCAGACAAACACGGAACCAGGTAAGTAAAATATAAAACAAGCTTTATTGAGTTTAAATACTTAAAAGAACTGGGGAAATGGGGAAAGGGAAATTTAAAACTAATGGGCCTCTAAATCCTCCCTCCAGGGAGACTGCAGTCACGGGCAGACAGGGGCAAGGGCAACAGGGGTGCAAACCACCGTAGGCCGGGAAGAAGGGGAAGCGTCAGGCTCCGGCCTGGTCCCTGCTATTCGTGGCGCCCTCCGTCTTCCTTCCTGGAGGCAGAACAAAATCAGTGTGGCTGGTAAGGAGATTTTTCCCGCTGTCTGCGTACCTTCTTCTATTCGACAGGGGGTCCTCGCCCCGCGTGCCTTCACGTCTCTCCGTCGTGCATTCACCCTCGTTCTCCTTTCTCTCCACAGGTGGCCACTAGGACACAAAAGCACTGTTACTTAGACCTAGAGTACTTCTCCCCGGCTCTGCTGTTTACAGCTCTCTGGGTAGGTATCACGTCACACAGTCTGTTCTCCGTATGTTCACTCTCGTTCTCCTTTCTCTCCACAGGTGGCCACTAGGACACAAAAACACCGTTACTTGGACTTCGAGTATTTCTCACCGGCTCTGCTGTTTACAGCTCTCTGGGTAGGTATCACTTTAACAAGTCTGTTCTCCGTATATTCACTCTCGTTCTCCTTTCTCTCCACAGGTGGCCACTAGGACACAAAAACACTGTTACTTGGACTTTGAGTATTTCTCACCGGCTCTGCTGTTTACAGCTCTCTGGGTGGGTATCACTTTAACAAGTCTGTTCTCCGTATGTTCACTCTCGTTCTCCTTTCTCTCCACAGGTGGCCGCTAGGACACAAAGCACTGTAACTTGGACTTAGAGTACTTCTCACCGGCTCTGCTGTTTACAGCTCTCTGGGTAGGTATCACTTTACACAGTCTGTTCTCCGTATATTCACTCTCGTTCTCCTTTCTCTCCACAGGTGGCCACTAGGACACAAAAACACTGTTACTTGGACTTCGAGTATTTCTCACCGGCTCTGCTGTTTACAGCTCTCTGGGTGGGTATCACTTTAACAAGTCTGTTCTCCGTATGTTCACTCTCGTTCTCCTTTCTCTCCACAGGTGGTCGCTAGGACACAAAGCACTGTTACTTGGACTTAGAGTACTTCTCACCGGCTCTGCTGTTTACAGCTCTCTGGGTAGGTATCACTTTACACAGTCTGTTCTCCGTATATTCGCTCTCGTTCTCCTTTCTCTCCACAGGTGGCCGCTAGGACACAAAAGCACTGTTACTTGGACTTGGAGTACTTCTCACAGGCTCTGCTGTTTACAGCTCTCTGGGTAGGTATCACTTTCTTTAGGTCCAGCAGAGGGGCGAAGATAACACACCGCCTCACCGGGTCGAGCGCTGCCCTATCCCCACTGCCTGTAGGGCGATCGAATCCTGGACAGGGGCGCCCCTTTGTAGGGACCGCGGGGCGGCGGAACTCTTTCGCCTCGAACTCTGCGACAAGGACAGACACAGGTAAGTGGTTACTACGAATGATTCCAATATTGTACTCACAGTCGCTGTCAGCTCTTGATCCGCGTCACTTCAACTCCAAATGGCACACTGCGTATAATAGCTGTAAATTCTGAGGTCGTTAGCCTCTCCGTCCTCTGCCCAGTAGAAGAATGGATGATGCGGGGCTTCGTCTGACAAGACACACAGCAACCCACAGCAAATACACGGCACCACTCCAACGTGAAAAGTTTATTAATTACAAAGTCTCACTCACCACACTATACGTGTACACAACAAGGAAAACGCCCAGCGTCCTCCACTTCACTTGGGCTGAAAACAAAGGCGATGGAAAATACGACCTGAATAGCGTTTCGTTGCTGCGGCTGCTTGGAGGGACACTTCCAACGGCTCACCCACCACGCTGTTTTAGGGGTAGGGCCACCCTCCTTCTCCTGGAGGTATCCAACGATTGCACAGGCTAATTTTTGCAAGTTGCTCCACACCAGAATTTATACTCACAGCGGTTTGCCTTTGTTTACGTTGTAAAACAAAGTCGGTTTTCTTCCTGCTTTACTCCTTTAAAGATGCTGTTTAAACCAAGGTTTCTTCTTCCCATAGGATTTTCCTTTCACTCCAGCAGGTCCACCGCAGATTACAATGAGAGAGAGAGAGAGAATATAGACAGCCACCACGTCTATCAATGAGCACAGCTCCGTTCCTCAGCACACACAAAAAGCTCCCCAACTGTGATTTAACTGCTCTTTAAGTACTCCTCTGTGTACTCCAGTTGTCCAATCACCCGGCGATCTCCTTAACTATACACAGCTGTGCTCAATCGGCTGATTACAGCCTTCGCGAAGCTGCCGGATGTCCGGTGTTTCCGTCTTCCGGTCTGGGCGGAAACATCCGGGCGGAACCAAACTTCCTCAACTTTTGGTTCCGCCCTAAAAAGATCGTCACCTTGTGACATCTATATGTTAAAACATAAAGCTAAAGTTACACAGACTATATGAAGAGGAGATTAAAACTGTACACAGGATTATTGAAGCGTGATCACATGAGAGCAGGGATTTCATTTATAAAATTGTGCATAAGATCCTTACTAAAAGTCTGCGTTTGCACAAAAGCCAAAATTGGCATACGCCAAAAAATATTAAGACTTAAAAAACAACAAAACAATGTCACCTTTATAAATCACAGATCACCTGCAAGTGTGCATACATGAATCATACTCAGATCACACCCTTCAAGCCCATTCTCCTGTCAAGTGTGTTTCTTTATAAATCACAACCTTTGTGTGGGAACCTGCGTACGCTTTATAAATGAATACTTACAAACAAATCAAATATATCAAAATGCCTTTAATTACTATTATTATGCATACAATATTAAACGAAACCTTGTCATGACTTTAATTTAGTCTTTAAACCTCTAAGAAACAGATCAGAGAAGATTTTCAGTTTCAATGCTTTTAATATCAACTTGTTCTTCACATGACGCTGTTGTATGGACTCAGAAGATGTCAGATTTGATCACAGATATTATGGTGATCTGTGGGGACTGATATGAGGGAATGAAAGTGTTGAAGTTTAAAGATCATCTTCTCTATAAATGTTGAATGATGTCCTCCTCACAGATCCAGGATGGATGAAGGTGTGTAGATGTCAGACACACGGCCAGGGCTGGACTGGGACAAAAATTCGGCCCTGGCATTTTGGCCCAAACCGGCCCACACTACATACACTGCAAAAAATGATTTTCAAGAAAAAAGTATTTTTGTCTTGTTTTCAGTAAAAATATCTAAAAATTCTAAAATTAAGATGCTTTTTCTTGATGAACAAAATGACGTATTTTCTTGGGTCATTCTGCTCATCAAGAAAAAGCATCTTATTTTAAGAATTTTTATCCATACAACACCAGGGTCTCTCTCTCTCTCTCCCTCTCCTCACTGACACTATGCGTGCTGGTGCTGCCAATGCCACCACCGCCACCATCATCATCACCAGCAAGGCGAGTTGAAGTTCCTGCTGCCGCAGAAAACATTTGTGTTATTTTAACACATTTTGCAGCATCTGCCTGAAGAGCATGCTTCTTTTTGTCGCAGTTTTTCTGCACCTCCCTTGCGTTTTTTCTCCATCTCTCTCTCTCTCTATTTTGACACCTGAACTGACCGACGATGCACGCTCGCTTACATAGAGACCAAAGCGGTGATTGGGCCAGCTTAATGTCATTCAAAAAAAATAACCTAAAAAGTACTTTTTGGGCTGCTGCTTAAAGGAGCCTTTCACCCGTAGAAACATGAATCTTTATTGAAAGTGTGTTATATTTGTAGGTGAAATTTAACATACATTTAGAATTTGGTGCCTATTTGACAGAGAAAAGGGGTGTTTCTAGTCTCACCCCCTCTACAAAGATATTGGACTTCCTTGTTTCAATGATGCAAAATGATGATTTTTACATCATTGAAAGAAGGAAGTGCAAGACTGAAATCTGTATTTCTCCTGTCTCAGCGGCAACTGAGAAAATTATGCATGACCATTCAAAAACATGTCTGGGGTTCTAACTATACAAAGCTTAATGCAAATGGGTGAAGTGTCCCTTTAAATGTCAGTAGGCCGGTCTGTCTAGAAAAAAAGACGCTAACTGGGCTGCTCAGACAAAGATAGTATGAGATGTATCAGCCCAAAAAGTACGTCGGCCCACCGGGAAACTGCCCAGTGTGCCAGATGGCCAGTCCGCCCCTGCACACGGCACCAGTGAGGATTATCTGAGGACACTATTACTGTGTCAATCCACCCTTTGTGTTTCTCTTATGCTCACTGTTTCTATAAAAAAAAAAAAATGAGAAGAGATAACATCAAATATGACATTTATATTTACATGATGTCTTTTATGAATGTCCTCACATTCAGCTCTATTCATCATTCAAATGAAGTTCGCCTGAAGCTCTTGCCTAACAAAAGGAACAAAGTCTTTCCAGGATAGCTTTAATTTTCCTTTGCTGGTTTGCATAAAACATGGATGAGAGACAGAGACAATGAGACATCCCAGGTGAAAAACATCTCAGTCAAGCTGAACATACAACTTTTTTAGAAACAGATCAAGTGCAATGCATGCTGGGAATTATGAATGAGTTTTGTTGATACCCAGCATGTATTGAGGCACGAAGCTTTATTTGTTGATTGTCATCGTTATGAGATTTATTTGCTAATTCTTGAAGTTTTTGGCACTGTTTTCTGGAGGCCACATGGCGTTCCTTTGAGATTTTATAAGATGCCAATCACTGATCTTCATTATATCAGCAATGACATTGATGAAATACACGGTGGCCGTCATGTAGTCGCCATCTTTAAATTTTTTGCCCACCTAGTTTTTCATCCGTTAACATTTTATGTCCTCAAGTGGCCAAAATTCGGTGGCCATGTTGCTGTCTCATATCTGCCCTCCCTGACACATTTAACACAACTAGAGATAATCTTTATATATTTTTATTTATACCATGGTCTGTTTAAATACTCGATTCTGATTGGCTGGAAGGTGTGCATTAAAACCGTTTAATGCACAGGTAGTTCCAGTCAGTTTGATTAAAGTTAGAAATTAATCCACTACTATAAACATTGGTAACCATAGTAACAAAGTTACACTTGCAGAGAGAGCGAGAGAGAGATTTCCAACTGTTTGATTTTTGTTTTCATTTAATTTAATCCATTTCAATAAATGTAATGTGTCCTTATATAGTAATCGTGGTTAGAGACGTCGGTTTTATTTCACACTTTACATAATTCATTTAAATAAATGATTAGTTCAAATAAAGATTGCCTTGTCACTGTCAGTGTTGGCTGTCATTCATAAATTATTTAATGAATTTAAATAAATATGATAATTCATTTAAATAAATGCAATACAATGGCACTACTTTATTTAAAGCGGACGGAGTGCGAGCCTTAACTTAAGAAGATGACCGTCATTTTTTACCTGTCGGTTAAAATTACACTGTAAACATTAATTACAGCTTTAACTTGGCAAATAACCAAGGTATAAGCGGGATAATCCACGGCTAGCCATGCATTAAAGGGTTTTAATGCACTTTGCAGAGGCAACCACCCTCCGCTACGCATCGGGTGGTTCTTCGCCTCTACAGTACGTCGTGCATTAAAACTCTTTAATGCATGGCTGGCCGTGGATTATCCCTTACACATTTACTGTTGTATCATTGAGCTGTTCAGGTGGAGGATAAGGTTTGAACAAAAGTCTAATATATAAATGTGTGTTGTGTTTTAGGCAGTGGGTTTTGTAAGATGGTTTTAAACACCAGAGTCAAAATCCTCTTACTTAGAAAACATTTAATGAAAGATGATCTCAAATTTCAACACGGAAAACAAACCTGGAGTTCAAGTAGACAAATAAACACCTTTAAAAAAATACAAATATAAACCAAAAGCATGAAACATGATTTCAGGACAAGAGTATTTTCCGATGTTTTAAATGTAATATTATTTCATTGTGGTTATGCTGTTTCTAATAAATATCTGACGTGCAGTCCTACATTTGTAAATTATGAAAAGTTTATTAGTTGTAATACAGGAATAATGAAGTTTTTATTATTTGTCAGTTTTTCTACATCATTATGAGAAACTTCTTGTTTTTGTCCGTCTATTCAAAATTGTTTTGATTGTTACCTTTATGTGTCCTCATGTGTTTATGTGATCATGTGATGAGACTTTGTAAGAAAACTGAAATGTTATATTTTTGTGAAAGTGTTTGTCTATAAATACATATAAATGATATTAAATGATGACTTGTGTGTGTCTATATGTCTCCACATCATCCAGTGTTATAAATCAGCACTGAAGCAGTGTTATTTAATAATAAAGAATAAATCTAAAGATGATATGATTACAGATGTCAGGAGAATGAGTAGTAGATGAGTTTATTTGAAGTGATGTCATAACTTTACATTAGTTAACATAACTCAACAGATTTCATTACACATACAGAATATTCAGACTTTAAAGAAGCAGACATTTCTAAAGATGAGAAGTACAAAACCTAAAACCAGTTAACAAACACACAAACTTTAACTTTGATGATGAATATTAAGAGCTGATATTTTAATAACATCATGATGATGAGATGAGAGTTTATTATGATGAGCAGTGCTGACTCTTTGATGTTTTTATCATATAAACGATCATTTCATAAAATTTCATACATTTTCAAAATCATCTTGCAGTCTTTTCTATAAACTAAAGAAGAGATTTAAGTGATTGTTTGTAGTTAACGTCAGTTTTTGTGATAGAATTGAAGTATTATTTAATATATTCAGCAGACCAATGCTCCTAAAGTATCAAACATTTAATAAGAGATTAACATTTAATCAAAGATTAACAACTCACCTGACTCTCACACTCTCTTCAAGACCTTCTCTACCCTTCTTTGTCCCCCTGCCCCTCCACCCTCATCCGACCTAACGGCTGATGATTTTGCTTCCTTCTTTGTGAAGAAAACGAAAACTATTAGCAGTCAGTTCTCCGAGCCGCCGCTTCTTGCGCATTCCTACCCAGTCTCACAAAGTTTCGTGATATAGTCACGTATTTTTTTGATTCTTTTTTCGTGCTATTATCACGAAATTTCGTGTTTTTTCGTGATCGTATAACGAATTCCTGTTTTCGTGTGATTATCACGTATTGGTTACTCAACTGCTTTTTCCTATTTTTAAACCATTGTCGCTTCGGTTTAGGGTTAGATTTGGTGCTTGCAATAGAAAGTCACTTTATATATTGGTTTATACTATTTTTTCTGATTTATTTTTTTATATGTCGCCTGGCGTTGGGGTTAGAGTTGGGTTTGGTTAGGGATGTCATTTTATGTAAATCTAACCCTAAACCGAAGCGACAATGGTAAGAAAATAGGACAAAACAGTTGAGTAACCAATACGTGATAATCACACGAAAACAGGAATTCGTTATACGATCACGAAAAAACACGAAATTTCGTGATAATAGCACGAAAAAAGAATCAAAAAAATACGTGACTATATAACGAAATTTCGTGAGACTGGGCTGCGCATTCTCAAATCCCTGAGACATGCTCCCTTCCCTCCTTCTCTCTCCTATCCGAAGCAGATGTTTCCAAGGTCTTGGCTTCTAATCATCCGACTACCTGCCCGCTAGATCCCATACCCACCCATCTCCTCCAGGCCATCTCTCCGTCTGTTATCCCTGCTCTCACTCACATTATCAATTCATCCCTTTCCACTGGCACCTTCCCTGTAGCATTTAAAGAGGCCCGGATAACCCCGTTGCTGAAGAAACCCACTCTCAATCCTGCTATGCTAGAGAACTACAGACCCGTTTCTCTTCTTCCCTTCATTTCCAAGACTCTTGAACGCATTGTGTTCAACCAGCTCTCCACTTTCTTCACACAAAATAACCTCCTGGATAGCAATCAGTCTGGATTCAAAAGTGGTCACTCCACTGAGACTGCGCTGCTATCAGTCATTGAGGCCCTAAGGCAGGCAAGGGCAGCCTCCAAATCATCTGTGCTGATCTTACTGGATCTATCTGCAGCTTTTGACACCGTCAATCACCGCATCCTCCTGTCGACTCTCATGTCTATGGGTGTCACTGACACAGCGCTTTTATGGTTCAAGTCGTACCTCTCAGATAGGTCATTTCGGGTATCCTGGAGAGGTGACGTCTCCGAACCCCAACGTCTAGATACCGGGGTCCCTCAAGGCTCTGTGCTTGGACCGCTGCTCTTTTCGATATACATGACATCCCTGGGCTCTGTCATTCGGAAACATGGCTTTTCCTACCACTGCTATGCAGACGACACTCAACTCCACTTGTCGTTCCACCCTGATGATCCTACGGTTTCTGCCCGCATCTCGGCATGCCTGAGGGACATCTCACTCTGGATGAAGGATCACCATCTCCAGCTTAACCTTGCGAAGACAGAACTGCTTGTCATATCATCCGAACCAAAGATTCAGCACAACTTTTCCATTCAGCTAGGTTCCTCGACCATCACGCCTTCCAAGACGGCCAAAAACCTGGGAGTGGTCATTGATGATCGGCTTAGCTTCACGGAGCATGTTGCCAGCACCGCTCGCTCTTGTAGATTCATCCTCTACAATATTAGGAAAATTAGACCTTTCCTAGATGAGCATGCTACGCAGGTCCTGGTCCAAGCTCTTGTCCTGTCCAGGCTGGACTACTGCAATGCGCTACTGGCAGGACTTCCAGCCTGCACGACCAAACCCTTACAGATGATTCAGAACGCAGCGGCAAGAGTGGTCTTCAATGAGCCAAAGAGGGCGCACGTCACTCCTCTCTTTGTCAAGTTACACTGGCTTCCTATAGCAGCCCGCATCAAATTTAAGGCTCTGCTCCTGGCCTTTAAAACCACCACTGGGTCAGCACCCCCTTATCTTCGCTTGCTTATAGAGCCTTATGTACCCTCTCGATCACTGCGCTCTGCCACCGAGCGACGACTTGTGGTACCATCTCAAAAAGGGAAGAAAACACTAACGCGTACCTTCTCAGGAACTGTCCCACAACTGTGGAATGATCTGCCGGTCGTGACACGATCAGCTGACACTGTAGCTGTCTTTAAGACTCGGCTAAAAACCCATCTCTTCCACCATTACCTAACTTCCTAATTACAGATTTACTATCTTTATTTAGTTACCCTTCTCTTTATCTCTTTCTCTATCTACCTTCCTCTTTATCTAAAAAAAAAAAAAACTACTAACATACCCTTGGCTATGTATATTGTGTTGGACTTGATGAGACTATTTCCAGTGCACTTATGTATTGCTGTTCTTATGTTGCCATAATTGCTTCTATTGTTTACCTCACTTGTAAGTCGCTTTGGACAAAAGCGTCTGCTAAATGACTAAATGTAAATGTAAATGTAAGAGACTTTCACATAGTGTGTGACGTTACGAGCACACAAGTTATATATCAGACCCATTCACCTTTACTAAACAAACAATGAAGAAGTGATAAACACAAAATATTTTATTATTTTCTGCTGCAGATGAAGTTGAGTTTGTCAGATTGAGGACGGCTGATCCAGAGATGATCTCCTCCAGACTGAACTGCTCCAGCTCTGTGTTCAGTGTTGCAGTCCATCAGTTTTGTCCCGTTCCCTGGAGCCCAATTCTGATAGCACACGGCCTCTCCTCGTATCCAGATCCAGAGGTTCATTTGGCAGTAATAGTGTAACCCCATCCACACGGCGTCAGTAGAGGACTGACGAATCACTTTAGTCACCATGAACTGAATCTCCTCTGAATCAACTGAAACCAGATCCACATGATTCTCTCTGCAGTATCTCAGAGCTTCAGACCAGCTCAGATTCATCTGGATCAATATCAGATTATCTGAACACACAACAAACACAAACTACACATCAGATCAAAACAAACACTGAACTGAGATCATTTTTACAGGCTTCAGAGGCAGTATTCCAAGGCATGAAGGCATGTCAGAATCCAATGTTTGTGTTACTTCCTGTCTCCTGATATACCTTCATCATATTGTGCTACATTTCTATGCATGTGTGTGTGGGGAATGTGATTGAAATTTGTACTTTGACTTTTTACATCTTTTAACTGCATTTCTATCGAGAAATTAGTATTGTAGTAATCAAATATTTGATGTTATCACAAAGATGATGTTTGTTTATATTTCAAACAGAATTTCATTACGCTGACTATGAAGTTTGTCTGAATGTGTTTCCCAGAGCTGCATTCATGCCTCTGAAGTCATTGCCTCATGAGACAGCGAGACAACAAGTCAACTACCTTTGATTTCATACGCAGCTCATGTCCATAGACACACTCGTTGTGAAGTCTTGTTAGTGTAACACTACAATTCTGAGCTTTATTTTCTGTTTACTCTGATTTGTTTTCTGATCAATATCATTAAACTGTGATCCTCAACCCTTTGTGCCTCAGAGCAATCATTACAACTACATCTATCTATAATAGAGAATAAATTAGATGTATTACTGACTTGGTGGTGGTGATGATGGTGATGATGATGGTATGATAGATTGATAAGACACATTCAGGTATTTGCATGTTAACACATCACAAAATAATATTTGTTTTTATAAACCATCATGTGACCTCTTCTCTTAGCATCACTCAAAGAAATAAACTGTAACTTAATAAAAACTAGTAAGAAATGATACTGAGTAAAGTTACAGTCATCTTCTAAAGATTTAAATACTGAGATCATTTTAATAATGAAGAAACTTCTGTCATCAAACACACATTGACTTTTATTACTCACCTTCATGACACACAAAGGTCAGAGAGTTACTGCAAGACACATCATTCCATTGACCCTGAAGATTCATCATAACCTCTGTACACAGTTCATTAACACCACCATTAGGTTCACCAGAGCTCCAGTTTCTGAATCCAGATTCACTTTTATCTGACCACTCCCATGAGTCACTGAACAGACCAATCCAGACTTCAGATATGTTTGTGTCATTCATGATCTTCTGAATCTGTTGATTCTCAGTCTGATTCCTCACACTGGTCAGATCAGTATGATGCTGTCTGCAGAAGATCTGAGCGGCTCTCCATGTTTTAAAAGAAGTTTCAAAGATGTATTCTTTAGTGCTCTCTGTTTGAGGAAACAGAATGATAGTTTCAAAACTGCTTTTAAAGCTCCCCCCAGCCTAGAAAATGCACTTTTAAATATGTTTCTAGTAGAAAATGAGTTTCCAGTGTGTGTGCTGAAACATTCAATTATTATACATTATATAAAATCCATCTATTCTTTTTTGTGTTATGTTAATGCGATTTAAAACAGATTACACAATTACATAACATAACATAACATAACATGAATATTAGCAAAATGTTCTTAGAACTATGTTTCTTAACTGTAATTTTTCTTATTGTTGTCTTGTAAAGCATGTTTTATGTAAGGAATAATTGACAACCCTCTCTCCCCTTGGGGCCCTGGTAATCAGTAATGGTTTTACCCCCAGTCTGATGCCCCTGATTCTGCTGTCATGGTGGTGTCTTGACCCTGCCCCGGTCATTTCCTTCTTCATTTCCTCATTATTATTCCATGTCCCAGCTGCCTTCCCTCATCATCGCCTCTATACATTGCCCTTATGTTTTCTGTTGTGTGCCAGACCTTGTTGCTAGCTTAGCTTGTGATAGTCTTGATATTTCTCAGTTTTCAGTTTAGTTGTCTCCCGTAAAGCCTTGCTATGCTTTATTTCGTTTCTTGCCCTGTTAGATCCTAGGTTTGTTGCTTTAGCATCTCTTCTGCCCTCCAGTCCAGACTTCTCTCTGTTGTTTGATATTCCGGCAGCTCTACCTGGCACCCTGTCTGTATCCTGCTCCCTGGCTGCCCGCTAAGTCTGGCCCTGCTGTGCTTTCATGAATTTGTGTCTTTAAATCTGCGTTATTGAAATACATTTTCACCTACACGTTGGACTCGCTCTCATCCCTGACACCCACAGTGTAACGGGTTACAACCTTGAGTGTGCATTATTTTCGTATAATTCAAAGGACCGGAGTCAATTATTCCTCTTATACCACGGTTACCACAAATTTTGCTCTGTTGGTTATTTTAAAACATTCTGCTGCATTGCTGCACTTGTGTGTACATTAGTTCTCTATAAAATACATTTACAAGAGCTTCAAAGACCGGTCTTGGATGTGTGCAGATCTTTTAAATTCTTGGATGATTATAAAGTTTACATCTGATGATGTTTTGTTAAGTGAAGGTTTGATGTTATTTTATGAAGCTTCACTCACCATTGTAGCAGATGAAGTTTAACTTCTGACCACAGTACTGCTCACGCCATAATCCATTTATTATATAAACACAATTACCATAACCATTTAACAAGTCTTGAATTTCCCAGTTTGTATATTTCACAGGATCACCCAGAGACCACTTCCATTTATAAACACCTGTATCCATAAGTCCAATCCAGACACCAGTATACACACTGTTATTCAGACTGTTATCCACACTCTTCATCAGTTGATTCATGTCGTTCATGTTGTTGACTGTGGCCAGATCTGTGTATTTCTCTCTGCAGTATCTCTGAGCTTCAGTCCAGTTCTTATTCATGTTTATGTGGTGATAGCGGCGCTGAATGCATTCAGATAATGAACAGAGAGCTATGAAAGAAAGAGATTACAGTAGCGCTGGTGTTTATGGGGTCCACAAAAACATTTAAAACTGATATTAGGAAAAGGGGATGACAAAATAAACATACATTAAACATACAAATCCTTCTAGGTTTACATCTTTATGCATAAAGCTTAAATAACACCAAGTGTGTCAAGATTCTCCAAATCCTATTACATTTTCGATTGTAAAGTCACGATTCGATTTTTAAATTTTTTTAAGCGCCAAACATGCTATGCCATTTTTAGACTAGACTTTTATGAAATATATCTGACCTTGAACCCATAGATGCCCTGCCATGTTAGTCGTGCTGCCAGTGGAAAAATATGGTACACCCACATACCTGATAAAACGAAACCTCCTGTCAGATGAACATTCCTGTCAGTGTTTCATAACTTTGAAGCAACTGAAATAAGTTGTTGTGAAACTTAAACAGATCTCTGTTCAGATAAACGACCGGTCCTGGCACAGACGCCGTTCTGCTGTGCACGCGTGCATGCTCTGTTTGAGTTCAGCTGAAGGCAGGAGGCGTGTGCTGTTTTTTTTACCCATGTAAAGAGTAAAGAGCAGCTTGTGTGGTGTCTCCTGCATCTGCCATGCTATCTTTTGACCGGCAATAACTAGCCAAGTTAGAGGAGGTTGACTCCCAGCACGCAACATGTGTGTTTTTCCCACTTGGCAAACCGACCAGATGTGACATGGGGGCATGGCAGCATCTAAAATTCCAGTTTTTTATTTAAAGTTTGATTTTTGTCAATTTTGATTTAAATTCGAAATCATGACACCCTTAAATAAAACAAAGATACTTTTAGGAAAACATTCTGTACTCTAATGCACATGTCACCTATACATGTCACCTATTTCATATCAAGAAAGAACATTATTACAGTATTACAGAGACAAAGGACAAGTTTGTGAAATGCGGGGTACAGTACTGTAAAAAATAGGGGTACAAAGAGAAGTAGAGCAAAAATTTTCAAAGAGCAAAGCTTAGTGAATTCTAATAAATATTGAGCTACTATGGTGTTTTTGTTCTTCAAAAGTCAATGATGGAAAAATATGAAAGTTTTTTTTTGAGCAAGACAGTCAAAACGTTTAGCCATATTGTCAGAGCCGATCCTGGCCTTCTGGGGGCCCTAAGCAACTTGGCGAGTGGGCCCTGTCATCCAGTTCATAAAAAACATTCACTGTCTCTGCTTAAATGTAGCTATAAACAAAATGTTAACCAAAACACGTATTATCTTATAGCAGAAATGCTGACATCGGAGGAAAAATTTATATATGGATGTCTATGGAATGTGTGTGACCGAAAGCTACGTATTTACATGTTTTTGCTTTCTCATTTTATCAGATATTTGCATGAAATTTGAACAGAAGGTAGTTTCAAACTGGCCAAGTGATTTAAGCAAACGAGGCTTCTTTGTGGCATAACTGTTTCGAAATGTTTTGAAAATTCGATGATTCATCACTAGGGGGAGTTGATCACAAATGACCTGTGTAGGTGAACTCGGGTTAGTTTTATTATAAAAGTTCATAAAACATTTAATCCTTTTGACTAATAACACTACCATTTTGTCTACTTTTTGTTTATAGACAGATTTAATGACAAAAATGTGCATAATTAAAAGGTGAGTTCATTTTAATGATTTGTTTGCAATAAATAAAACTAAACACTGAATACACTTTTAATTATGTCTTTATTAAATTAAATAATTTATTTTTCTTAAAAACATATTTTTAGAACAACCTTGCTATTATTTTGTAAAAAGTGTAACATGTTTGGACTGATCTTACTGCTTTTACACTATTTTGACCAGCAGGTGTCGCCAGCATGGCTGATGTTTCAAACGCTGAAAAAAACTGAGGCTGCGTCCGAAACCGCATACTGTATAGTAGGTACTGAATTAGATGAAGTACCTACTTACTTGGCGTTAAAACAGTAGGTACTGTATAGTATGAATCCGGGTAGTATGAATGAGATTCGGACGTACTACATCCGCCATGTTGCTACATCACGTGACATACGTCGTCATCACGTCATGTCATTTCAGCGCGAAAACAGCCGCGTGCCTCTTCTTCTTCGTTGGATAACTCCTCGTCCGGGGCATCATGGGATAGTGAAGCGTCCATCGTATGCACACTGCAAAATCTAACCGGAAGTAGTAGGTCATCCGGGTACTTTTCGCATACTGTTTTTCGAATACTATGTATTCGGACATACTACTCGCCTCGCCTACTGCTTTTCGCGTACTATATAGTATGTAGTAGGCGGTTTCGGACGCAGCATGAATCAATAGAGGGTATGCATTGACGTCACTTTTCCACGTGACCACGCCGGAGCTCATCCTGTTGAATGGCAAACGTGCAACAAAATGGCTGGTTTTCATAAATGTTTTGAGGTGTAGGACAATTCAACAGAAACCAGTATAATGTATTTTCATGAAAATTTTATTTAATTGAAAATGAAAATTGAAACTGTGGAAACAGCAGACAATTGTACATAATCATCTGCTTGATTGTAACAAGACACATGCAATTTGTCCAAAACAATGAGAATTTGCTTTTAATTTTAACAACTAACTTCATGATGTGGAGGATGAAAAATGTATTTCTGATCTAAGAAACTCTCTAAAGTCACTTAGAAAAACTGTAAAAATGTACTTCTCCCTGAGAACTATATGTTTTGAACAATGTGTTTTTAATTTTTTTTGGTGTATTGTTAACTGACTGTTTGATAACTTTGTTTATGATTTGAGAGCAGTGTTTGATTTTGACCACAGGTAAAATGGGGAGAAAGTTTAATTTTCAGAAGGAGTCAGAGGTTTTGCAAATTAAATTCAAAACTGTAATATATTAGCAATGTATATTTTATATTTTATCAAATCAATTTATCGTCTAGATTGTTTGTCATTACACATTTTCTTTTTACATTCTTTAAATGTTTCTACATTCAGTTAATTTTACTTAAAAAAATAAATACATCCAGAAACATCAACTCACCAATAAGAAGAAATCTGAAATAAGGAGTTTGATCCATTTCTGAGGAAGAAAGAAAAATCTCAGATATTCATTTTGTGCAGTTTGTTTTATTTACTAAATAATTAATAATAATTTAATCAATGTCATTTCTGTTTATTACCAGCAGGTATCACTAATAGTCAATCATGACTCATGGAGTGAAGCTACGTTTACTCTACGTTTATTTATTTTTCTCCTATGTGAAGGTCTGTTTGTCTGCAGGATTTCATGCAGTGTTGTGCAGATCAGTTTAAATCAGATCAGATCAAAGTATCCTGATAGTGAGGTCAGTTTATAAATACTTTCATGCACTTTTGCTCTTGCGGTACTTTGATGTCATACACTGAAGTCAAAGACTTACAATAATATGACAATCTGTAGCTGTGGTTCTGCACTAAATGATTTTCAGGTGAACCAGCCGCTGCATCTGATGTAGGGTTGGGTATTGAATTTTTTTGAAAGAATAATTGAATGCAGAAAATGTATAAATATGAATAAAGTTAAGTGTGTTAGGTTACAACATCATCACTTTCATTAAGTCATTAAACATTAATACACAATCCTTATAAAAAACTGTGATATGATAAATATTATTTTAAAAGGAATGAGAAACTAAATAAATTTCTTACTTTTGAGTTTGTGTGTTTCTCTCCTGAATCTTCTGTATCTCTGTCTGTGTTCATCAGTATGTCATTATATTTTATCTCATCATCATTTTCATATTTCGCTTCCTTGTTGATGTTTTATTACACATACCTTACTTTTGCATGTTATTACTGTAATGATAAACAACTTAAAGTCCCAGAAATGAGACGCCAGTTCAGTCTCAGTATTTGCATATTAACATGAAAAAAGGTAGCTAGAAAAATGGAAAGAAATTATAGAAGCACAAAGTTAGAGGTATGGCGTTCAGCATGGAAAGAGAGTGTTAAACACTATAGACAGGCTATAAAAATCGCCAGATCTACGTATCTCAGCAATCTTATTAAAGAAAATCATAATAACCCTCGTTTCCTCTTTAGCACAGTTGCGAAACTGACTAGAAACAAAGAACAAACAGAATCCAATAGTAAACTCCAACACAATAGTAATGACTTCATGAACTTCTTTACTAACAAAATTACGATTATTAGGGAAAATATCGTAGCTATGCAAGCAGCCACCACTCTACCCAATAGTACATTTAACACTAGATTATCATACGAACATCTTGAGTCATTTAAACCTACTACAATAGAAGAGCTCTCTAAATTAGTAACATCATCTAAATCATCTTCCTGTATATTAGACCGCGTTCCCACAAAATTACTCAAAGAGGTATTCCCTGTAGTATCACACCCAGTACTAAATATCTTTAACTCATTGCTAGAATTAGGATACGTTCCAACAGCTTTCAAACTAGCAGTTATTAAACCGCTGATTAAAAAACCAAACCTTGACCAGGGAGATCTTAATAACTTTAGACCAATCTCAAATCTACCTTTTCTTTCTAAAATATTAGAAAAAGTAGTGGCAAGCCAGCTACGCACATTCTTAGCAAATAATAGTACATATGAAAAGTTCCAATCAGGATTCAGGCCCCACCATAGCACAGAGACAGCGTTGCTGTAAAGAAGCACTCATAGAATGAGGATCCATGTGCAGAGTTTATTAACACAATCGTAGTCAGACAGGTAATGTTCAAACACCAATAAACAATCCAATATGGGCTAGGCAAACTCAGAGTGATAAGACAGGCAGTAGATCGGGGCAGGCGGATAACAGGCAAAGGTAAATACAAATCCAGGTCAAACACAGGTAGACAAAGAGATATACAAACGCTCAGTAGTGACTGTAGAGACAAATCAAGACTTCGCAAAGAATGATGAGAATGCTGGGACTTTTATGGTGTGTGTAATGACAATCAGGTGGAGCCTGAATCAGTGTCTAAGGATGTGGGCTTATGGGAAATGGAGTTCATGACAAGTCTTTAATACTGAGGTGATGGCTCCCTCTGGTGGTGATTTGGAAGAGGAGTGGAAGTCATATTCATGACAGTTGCTTAGAGTTACAAATGACCTCCTATTAACATCCGATCGTGGTGAAATCTCAATTCTTATATTACTAGACCTTAGTGCAGCCTTTGACACAATAGATCACACAATCTTACTCAATAGACTAGAAAACTATGTTGGCATCAGTGGTCAGGCTTTAGCCTGGTTCAGATCGTATCTAACCAATCGCTATCACTTTGTTTATGTAAATGAGGAAGAGTCATATCACTCCCTGGTTAAATACGGTGTACCGCAGGGATCAGTTCTAGGCCCTATCCTATTCTCGTTATATATGTTACCCCTAGGAGACATTATCAGGAAACATAACATAAGTTTTCACTGCTATGCGGATGATACCCAGCTTTACATCTCCTCGCATCCCAGCGAAACACACACGTTTTCTAAGCTAACAGACTGCATTAGTGATATTAGGGACTGGATAGCACATAACTTTCTTATGCTAAACTCCAATAAGACTAAGATACTTATTATTGAACCAAATCACTACAAACATAATATGTCAGATTACAAGTTGCACATAGATGGCTGCACGGTGGTGCCATCTTCCACGGTTAAGAATTTAGGTGTAATGTTCGACAGCAATTTATCCTTCAATAGCCATATCTCCAACGTCTGCCGCACAGCATTCTTCCATCTTAGAAATATCTCAAAAATACGCCATATGCTGTCTGCATCAGATGCAGAAAAGCTTATTCATGCTTTTATGACCTCTAGAATAGACTATTGTAACTCGTTACTCGGGGGATGCCATGCAAATCAGGTAATCAAGCTTCAGCTGGTTCAAAACGCTTCTGCAAGGGTACTTACTCGATCTAAGAAGTATGACCACATAAGTCCAATTTTGGCATCTTTACACTGGCTACCAGTTAATTATCGCATACAATTTAAAATATTACTAATCACCTACAAAGCCTTAAATGGCCTAGCGCCCTCGTATATTAAAGAATTACTATCAGAATACAATCAATTTTTTGGATTTTGTTTCTCTCTCCCTGTCTCGTACTCGTTCCGAGGACACTGAGACAAACAGACCCAGTTCCGGTAAATGTGAAAGTCGGCACACCTCTGATCCACTGGCTGTCCTTCAACGTGATGCCCAGCTGATGCCTGACCAACGAACAACGACAGAACCCGCTTAATCTCCTTATCCGTTTCAATGTGTATATATAAATATATATATCTCCCAAGGGTTTTTCCCTCCTAGGACTTTTTTACTTCCCCGGCTAAAAGTCTGGGTTTTTTTCTCCTAGGGGGTTTTTCAACCCGGGGAGGCAGCCTTCTTGGGCTTAACTTAGCACTCTCTCCTATACGTTACATTAGTAATACGCTCGCTTATATTGTTGATTCATAGCCGCAGCAAATTTACCTGCTTTGCTATCGTGTATTATGTTGTGCTATCTGTCGATTTTCTGTGCTTTTCTTTGCTTCTACTAATGTAAAGCTGCTTTTAAACAATTACTTATTGTGCAAAGCGCTATATAAATAAAATTGAATTGAATTGAATTGAAATGAGTGTCAGCCAATGTCAGTTATATAGCTTTACACATTTAAAATTAGTTGTACTCTATTCTTTAACTTTAACACTATAGCATTATAAAGTTAATAATTTATTTCAGAGACAATCTATTTTATAATATCACACCCTCACACTTAAACATATTGATCTATCACAGTAAATAATGTTGGTTAATGTTGTAGGATTTACCTTCTCAAAAAGTTTATATGGCATGAGAAGACGAATATATGGCACATATCATGTGGATTTTAACGGTACATATTTATGCTGATTTTTGAAGCTCGACAGCCTTGGGGCATCATTGATTTGAATTACATTTGTATATACTACATTTATATATACACTGTCATAAATAAAGGTACAAAACTGTCCCTTTTCTGTCACTGGGGCTGTACACTTAGTTTCGGTTTGGTACCTTTACAGGATTACAAATCAGAATACAATTTTGGGTAGATTAGCGTACATTAATGACCTACATTGTTAGAAAAAAGTCAAAATATGTACCCTAGTTGTCAGTGGGACAGCACCCTTTAAAAAGGTAATTGTATGGACCATTAGGTACAGATGTGTAAACATTTAGTACCAATATGTACCTTTGAGATACTAATATGTATTTTTGAGGTACTAATATGTACTTCTGTGGTACTAAAATAAAATCCTTAGGTGCAAAGCTGTATTTTTTAAAAGGGTAAAGCCCCAGTGACAGAAAAGGTACAGTTTTGTAACTTTATTTCAGACAGTGTACACATTTTGCCACTTTCTGGGCTGTAGTCAACAGTGGAAGGGGTGGTAATTTTATTCTTTTTAATAAAGGGTCCCTTTTTGCAGTTTCCATCTCATTATCTATATTATTTAATATTATTATATTGTGTGCAAGTTTAACACATTTATTTAAGAAGAATCACATTTTACAAGATGAGGGCTTCAGTGTGGTTTAGATATTTTTTATTATTGTACGACTCAATGCTAAAAATGTTTTCTACTGACCCAGTCACTTGCCCCACCATAAAAAGCACATATCAACCAGGCCTGATTGGGCTCTACTGATTTTGACCCATGTGACTGGTTATGACATCAAAAACTAACTTTCACATATTGTTAAAACAAGTTAACAGTAAAATAAGAACAAATAATCAAATTATGAGCAACTGCACAAATAAATACAACGGAAGAAACTTTCAAATGAAATAAAACAGTGATGTTCAGTTTTTTTGTAAATGTAAGCAAAAAATTCAACACTGCTTTATTGAAAATCAACTTAAACAGTCCAGTCGGGCTGTCAAGTCCTGATCCAGCAACAGCGAGATAACATCAGTGTTACTAGTGCGCACCGTTTTTATTTAGGAGGCTCTTCTTTACCGCAGTGATCCATGCCTTCTTGGTATTGTGAGCATATGCATTTTTTAAATATATTGTGCATATAAAATTATTAGTGGAACATTTTATGCATCTTTATTTCACCTCAAAGCATCAGATCCTGCGGACCCCAGGTGAAGAACCATTGTTCTAGAGCATGTTTGATTTGGGTTACCCAAAGTGGTAATTAATGCATTAACTAACAAACATTTATTAATGTGTAGTTAAGGAGGCGGTTATTCATGCAAGAATTTATATGACTCATGACATAGTTATGGTTAGTTATTGATTAGTATAGCCTAATGCATCATTAGTTCATAGTAAAGTGATTATTAATTTATGTATTAGTACATGATTATTCATGTACTATTATTGTAAAGTGTTACCCCTAACAGTCAATTCAATAGGTTACGTTTATCATGAGAAGGATATAATTTGTGTCCAGATATATCTTGAATTTGTAGCCACTTTTGCAAGCGGACTTACAGTATAAGTTACACATGTGAGACTCTGCCTGTGAAAACCAGACGAGAGTCCCAAATCTAAGTGTGAGATAAAGAGTATCACAATTTGATTTCAAACATTTATTTCACAATATTTTCAATTGCTGACATGACCTTACTCAATCAATATTAAAGAATGTTTTTTACATTATGTAGGATGATTTTATGTAGAAAACACTAATACAGTAAAACACAAATAAACACTTGATCTGGGTTTTCGCAGGCAGGGTCACAATCTATCTAACTTTAGTGTAGGAACCTAAAGGTAGTCATATATCGTGTTTGTTAAATCTTTAAGAATGTTGTATTTTTTTAATATTTTATTACTGTAGTGTATTTTTCTATTAAATTTAAATTTGTACAATAAATCATCTTATAGCTACACACATTGTGGGTCTGACTAAACACTGATTATAGTGGTCAAAAGCAATAGCAAAAGAAAAAAACTTTTTAGATAGCTAGGTTGGCTTGTATTTTTGGGGGTGGTAAAGGGCTTAACCTCATGTTCTTTCATAGTGCCCCAATAAATTATCAATTATTTTGATGAACAGGTTAACCCTGAACTGCACAAAACAACCTAAAAGTGTCCAACAAAACACAACAAAAATAAAGAAACTAGACAAATCTGCATCATTTATTCATGCTGCAATGCATGCTGGGAGTCAAGGATGAGTCTTGTTGATTGCATGCATTGCAAGATGTTGAGATTCATTGGCTTGTTCTTGTGTTTTTTGCTCTTATGTTTAAAAATCGTTCTGCTTACCACAACATTGAGTTTCCAGTTATCACATTATTACAAGACTAATGTAATGCATAATAAAACATCTCCAATATAATCTGACTTGAGCTTCAGGATCAAACCAGTAAAATAAGACTAACACATGACAGTAATGTCATCAAAATTAAAAGCCAACAGAGTCTGAGAACATTTTCACTGATCAGCTGAATGTTGAATATTATTTTCAATAAAATATCAAAAACAAATGAGTTCATTCTCAGTAAGAGCTTGTGTACATAATAAAGTCTGGTTTTATAAATAAAAATCATTTTAAAAAGTATTATTTTAATGAGAAAGTAAATAAAGTTATTACCTTTGAGTTTGTGTGTTTCTCTCCTGAATCTTCTGTTTCTCTGTCTGTGTTGTTTAGATGTCATTATATTATATCTCATCTTCAACACCTATCATTATTTGTTTTTTTCTTTAGAAAGACTCATTTGCATTTTTAATTTCCTTCTTGTTTGTTTTATTGTCCATGTGATGATAAACAGAATTTACAGTGGAAAAGTTAATTCTCTTTATTTGCATATCATCATACAAGTATATGTCAGTACAACACAGTGAATAAAATATATTAAGACATAAAGCAAACGTAACACGGACTAGAGGAGAATAAAACTGTACACAGGATTATTGAAGTGTTGTAAAACGTGTAAACAACAGGAGAGCATATACTTACAAAGAAATCAAATATATCAAAAGATGCCTTTAATAATTATTATTATTATAATGTCATGATTCTGCCCTCTTGTCCTTGTTTTTCTCTAGTCTTGAAGCAGGATCATGACAGGCCCATGTTTTGTGTGGAAGCACACACCCATTGTTCACTTTCAGTGTGCTGTGTGTTTCCTCGTCTTGTTTCCTGACCCCGCCCCCTTGTCTCCTCGTTAATCAATAATGATGAGATGATGAGAGTTTATTATGATGAGCACTGCTGACTCTTTGATGTTTTCATCATATAAACAATCATTTCATTCATTTTCATACATTTTCAAAATAATTTTGGAGTCTTTTCTATGAACTAAATAAGAGATTTAAGTGATTGTTGTAGTTATTTAGAGTTTCTGTGATATAGGTGAAGTATTATTTAATATATTAACTCTGTCTATTACTAAAGAAAAGATAAAGATGTAAAGTCAGCAGACCAAAGCTCCTAAAATATCAAACATTTAATAAGAGACTTTCACATAGTGTGTGACGTTACGAGCACACAAGTTATACAGTTGTGTTCAAAATTATTCAACCCCAACTGAAATTGATTGTTTTGGCCGGTTTGACATTGATTTTGATCATTCAGTCATCCTGCTTACAATTAAATCAAAGAGGCACGTGTAGGTCAGACAGATATAACATAACATTTATAATGAAATAACCACAAATGTCTTTTCTGTGCTCACATCATTATCAGTTTTATTCAACCCCCAAGTGACATTCAATCTTAGTACTTAGTACAGCATCCTTTTACAGTTAAAACAGCTTTTAAACGGGAAGCATAGCTTGACACAAGTGTCTTGCAGCGATCTACGGGTATCTTCGCCCATTCATCATGGGCAAAAGCCTCCAGTTCAGTCACATTCTTAGGCTTGCGCACTGCAACTGCTTTCTTTAAGTCCCACCAGAGGTTCTCAATCGGATTTAAGTCTGGTGACTGCGATGGCCACTTCAAAATGTTCCAGCCTTTATTCTGCAACCATGCTCTAGTGGACTTGGAGGTATGCTTGGGATCATTGTCCTGTTGAAAGGTCCAACGTCTAACAAGCCTCAGGTTTGTGACGGACTGCATCACATTGTCATCCAATATCTCCTGGTACTGAAGAGAATTCATGGTACCTTGCACACGCTGAAGCTTCCCTGTAACTGTAGAAGCAAAACAGCCCCAAAGCATGATTGACCCCCCCGCCATGCTTCACAGTAGGCAAGGTGTTCTTTTCTTCATAGGCCTTGTTCTTCCTCCTCCAAACATAGCGTTGATCCATGGGCCCAAACAGTTCTAATTTTGTTTCATCAGTCCACAGAACACTATCCCAAAACTTCTGTGGTTTGTCCACATGACTTTTGGCATACTGCAGTCGACTCTTCTTATTCTTTGGAGACAGCAAAGGGGTGCATGGCATGGAGGCCTTCAGTACGCAGGGTGCGCCGTATTGTCTGAGCAGAAACTTCAGTACCCACATCTGACAAATCTTTTCTCAGTTCCTCAGCAGTCACACGGGGACTTTTCTCCACTCTACGCTTCAGATAGCGCACAGCATTCGAAGTCAGCATCTTTTTTCTGCCACGACCACGTAGCGTTTCAACAGTTCCCTTTGCCTTGAATTTGCGAATGATGCTTCCTATGGTGTCTCTTGGTATGTTTAACATCTTTGCAATCTTCTTATAGCCATTGCCCTTCCTGTGAAGATTAATCACCTCTTCTCTTGTCTTCCTGGACCATTCTCTTGACTTCACCATGTTTGTAACCACACCAGTAAATGTTTAGAATGAGCTGAGTATCACAGTCATTTTAAACCTGCCTTATTGGTGCTTATTAGGCTTTATTGCTGCTCCCTGATATCCACAGGTGTTTTCAATACCTGATTGAAAACACTTCAATGAACCTCTGTTCTTCAGAGTGGTAGGGGTTGAATAATTGTGTCAATGAAGAATTCACAAAAGAAACATTTACTACTATATTACAAAACCAATTGATGTAATTTTATTTGCATATGGTTCTTTAAGAAGTCCTTGTAGGATTTAATTCTGAATACAATTACAAATGTACACTAAATTCCCTAAAACCCTTAATAGCATTGGGGGTTGAATAATTTTGAACACAACTGTATATCAGACCCATTCACCTTTACTTAACAATCAATGAAGAAGTGATAGACACAAATTATTTTATTATTTTTTGATGCAGATGAAGTTGAGTTGTTGAGATTGAGGAAGGCTGATCCAGAGATGATCTCCTCCAGACTGAACTGCTCCAGCTCTGTGTTCAGTGTTGCAGTCCATAAGTCCTGCTCCGTTCCATGGAGCCCAATTCTGATAGCACACGGCCTCTCCTCGTATCCAGATCCAGAGGTTCATTTGGCAGTAATAGTGTAACCCCATCCACACGGCGTCAGTAGAGGACTGATGAATCACTTTAGTCACCATGAACTGACTCTCCTCTGAATCAACTGAAACCAGATCCACATGATTCTCTCTGCAGTATCTCAGAGCTTCAGACCAGCTCAGATTCATCTGGATCAATATCAGATTATCTGAACACACAACAAACACAAACTACACATCAGATCAAAACAAACATACAACACAAACACTGAACTGAGATCATTTTAATAATAAAAAAACTTCTGTCATTTTTTTACAGTGTGGGGACAGCATAATACAGATAATCCCATTATCATCTCTTCACCCTCATGTTGTTTTAAACTCAATGAGTTTCTTTATTCGGTTGAACACAAAAGAAGATATTTTGATAAACAATGTTAACAACACAGTTGGTGGTATCTATTGACTTAAATAGTATTTGTTTATTAAAAGTATGTATGCATTAATATGCAGTAAAGACTTGACAGATGAATTAAGTGTCTCTGTCTCTCATCAATATTTATTACACAAAATCTTTTACTAACACTTGTCTTTCTAACACTAGTCTTTTTTGACTAGAATTGAGTATGACAAAGTCAGGCTACGGGTGCTCTGTAGTTATTATGTTTTTTTAGGAGCCTAAAATTGCACTGCAGGACCTTCAAATAATCTGTGCAGCTGCACATTCATGTAGCTCAGAGGAAATATTGCTCATGAAGCCGTTCTAGTATTCATATTTAGTATTCTGTGAAATAAGTCCGGATGAAAAATAAACAACTTTTTACCTTTGTGGGGATCACAAGTTGAATCCAGTCTGTTTCAGATGTGTGATTCATCCAATGACCATTTTTGTCCACAAATGCGTATAATCCGTGAAATATAGATATGTAGTCTATTGTTTACATCAGATTTCGCATGAACGTCTGGTAATACAATATAATATACAATCTGAGGACTATTTACATCGTAACATGTAAGGGTATATGAGATTACACTCCGGTAAACACGTGAACCCACCTTCAAAGTTTGTATTTAAAAGAGGGAGGTAGTATAATAGATAATCCAAACAGCGCTTTCGAAAACTTGACGTCCTTTAGAGATGTTACCAATTGCTCGCTCGTTCCTCCATCAGCCAATGACTTCATGGAAAATATTGATAGACAAACCATGTAGCCAATTATATAAAGAATTCAATGATCTCTGTGTGACTTTTTGTGTGTGTGTTTGACTTCTTGCTGCAAGAACTGAGAGACAGATGACGTCAAAGTACGGCGAGAGCGAGTCGAAATTAAACTACTTTGTAAGATTTCTTGAAGAGCTCTCGTGGTACTTTGACGTCATCCGACTGCGGCGCCGCATAAAGTCAGTGACGCACCTGACGTACGATGCGGCTGACTGTTATTTGTTCCGCCCCCCCAGCTTATTTTATTTTTTCTATTGTTTTTTTCTTCATTTACAGTCTGGGGAGACGCACGCTATAAATAATAAAAAAAAACTTAACAAACATGTCTGAGGAACAGCCGCGTCACTACAGTCACGTGACTTCACCCGGTTCACAACAGAGCCGGAAGAGAAGACAATAAAGTCTTAATTCTTGCTATTTTTGGACCAAAATGTCTTTTCGATGGTTCAACACATTCAAGCTGACCCACTGATGTCACATGGACTACTTTGATGATGTTTTTATTACCTTTCTGGACATGGAAACCGTACATAGATTTTCAATGAAGGGGACAGAAAGCTCTCGGACTAAATCTAACGTTAAAACATCTTAAACTGTGTTCCGAAGATGAACGGAGGTCTTCCGAGTTTAGAACGACATAAAGGGAAGTCATTAATTACATTATTTTCATTTTTGGGCGAACTATCCTTATTTAGTAGTCAGGCTGTTCCCTTTGGGGGCGGAGGCGAAAACACAAGCTTATACAGTATGTAAATATACACAGACAATGACGCCCCCCGCTGCACGCTAGAATCTCCGGAAAAACAAGCCTATTTCAACCGCAAAATGTACGCTTTTAAATATACAACAACTGCTATCTCAAACATGGAGAGGCTTCTTCGTGATCTCAACTAACAGATTCTGCAATAAAACGAAAATCACAAATTTTGAAAAAAAAACTTTGTTTCTCATTTTCTCGAAACTTGTGCTGCCGACTTGTGTCACTGGTTTCCGTGACGGGTAACAAATATTTCAGTCATCCACGCACTGGTCGCGATATTCCGATACGGGGCACTATCACCTGTGCCTCTACCCATGTTATTTATTTAATTCGCTCCCCGTGTGGTCTTGCATACGTGGGTAAAACATCCAGACAATTATGTAATGGTATTTGTGAACATCGCAGTAACATTAGGACTGGTGATATGCGTAGTACCATAGCGTCTCATTTTAGACAAATTGGTCATAATGTTTTACAGTATGTTGGTATAGAAAAGGTAACGAAACAATCAAGAGGTGGAGACAATGAGAAGAAATTATTACAGAGAGAATGTTTTTGGATATATTCTTTAAATACTCTGTCACCATTAGGGTTAAATGAGGATTTTTATATAAAGCCATTTTTATAATAATTTTTATAATGTTTGGTATTTGTTTTTTTTGTTATATGATATGTACTCTTGAGTGTATTTGTCACATGATCTGTTTTTTGTTACATGACTTCCCAGTGAGCATGTCTAATTAAGGTGAGCACATGTTTGTTATTTAAAGGTGTTCCTCACTTACATTGAGATTGTGCCTGATGAAGACCTGAGGGTCGAAACGTTGCCTTTACAATAAATACTTGTTTGGAGCAGTACCTTTCAGTGTGCGGACTTCACTTTGCATTATTTATACAGGTCACTGGAACCAGTTCTCTCAAGTATGACAAAGTTTGGCACATAATCCTTGCAGCATATACCCAGTATGGAGCAAAGGCAGTGAAAATAAAAGGCGTTGAGGTGATGTTCGTGCCTCTTTTATGTTGTCCATGTCTCACTTGCATATAGTAAAGTGCTAAGTACACATGCATGGTAAACACAAACTTTGAGGAGCAATGAGAGGTACCTGTTGTGCTAGACTGCTTGCTTAATTTTTCAAACATTGATGACCCAAAGCGCCTGTCAAGCTCTGCCTCAAGGTTATTGTTGTTTGAGACTGTGGAACCCAGGTAGATGAATTTGTCTACCACAGATAAACTGTGTTGTTAATGTATACTGTAGGGTTCAAAGTTGCAGGTTGAGCAAGGATAACTTTCGTGTTAAGACTAATCTGCAAACCAAAGTCTAGACATGCAATGGCAAAAGATGAGCAGAGTAGTTGTAGATCTGCCTCTGAGTAGGCAACAAAGGCACCATCATCAGCATAAAGCAGCTCACATACCAGAACATGGCATACTTTACTCTTCGCCCTCAGTCTGGCCAGATTCAGTTTTCTTGAGCTGCGGGTGTGTAGCAGGATACACGAGTCATCAGGAAAGGCACTGGGTAGTAAGGCAGAGAAGAAAATTCCAAAGAGGGAAGGGGCAAGGACACATCCCTGTTTCACCCCACACCTTATCTGGAACTTTTCAGAGCGAGTGCCTTCAGACTGTACGGTTGCCTTCATGCCCTCATGAATTTCAGTAACCACCTTCAGTAATTTTGGAGGGCAGCCAAGTCTTTGTAGAATGAGGAAAAGTCCAGATCGACTAACGTAGTCCAAGGCCTTGGTCAAGTCAACAAACACCAAGAACAGAGGTTTATGCTGTTCAAAACACTTTTTCTGTAGTTGACAGACACAAAAGTTGTTAAAGTCTGCACGTTTTCCCGTGTTCTTGTAAATGGTGATGATGTTGGCATCTCTAAGGATATCTGGGAGATATCCACTGTTCCAGCACATCACAATCAGATGATGTAGGACAGAGGCAAGAACATCACCACCTGCCGTAAAAGCCTCAGGGGGAGGCCGTCAGCTACGGGAGCCTTTTTTATTTTTCAGTGCTTTAATTGCAGATTTGACTTCCTCAATGGTAATATCTGCATCCAGATCAGACATTGAAGGGAATTCAGGAACAGCAGCAGTTATTGCCAGTGTGTTGGCTGTGTCAGGCTGACCTCTGTTTCGATACCGGTTCCTAACAATACTTTTTCCGATACCATATGTTTTAAAATCCATTTAAACATCAACAAAAATACATGAAACACACAACTTTAATTTTTCAATTTTTTTAATTTTTGGTAACACTTCTCACTCAGGGTAACATTATTTATAAAACTGGTTGTGATTTTTGGATAGGGGTGCACCAGCAGACACACTTATCTGTTTGTTTTTATGAAAATAAGGAAACAAATATAAAGAAATTAAGAATATAATTAACACTGCTTTATTTTATGAAATGTAATATGGTCTTTAGCTTGGACTAACAGTATTTAAATAAGTGGGTTCATTATAGCTGCAACTTTGACAAAAAGTTAAAATATCTCAATGGGTGACTGCATTTACTGGGAAGATTTGTATGCATGTTTGTTTTTTGTTAACAAAGAACTGTAATACTCAACTTCATAATTAAATAAAATACATTTGGGATTTTTAAAATGATTAGAAAATGCATTCAATGTCATTTCATTCAAGTGAAATAAGCAAACCAGTTAAATGGAATTTTAGTTTGTTTTAAATTATGAACCAGGCTTGTAAAGCAATGTTGGGCTGTGCGTGTGCGTCAAGTTTAAACCAAAGACTGTAAAAAATTGGTTTAAATGCATCGTACATTTTGGGAGACGAGGGCATGAAGTCTTGCGATGCGGAGAGACAGGCGCGAGTATTTCATAAGCATTGAGAGCTGCACGCTTGGGTCAAGTTTTAACATCTTGTCTGAGACTGTTGTGGGAGACGTGCGCGCAAAGTCTTGCAATGCTGTGGAACCAGGCACGAGTAACAAGCATTGAGAGACACAGGCTGTGCGCGTGCTTTAAATTGAAACCCGTCGTCAGTTTAGGAGAAGCGCCGTTTTGGTTTACATGCCTTTCACGGAAACAGCACGGCCATACTTGCGATTACTAAATTGGTTAGACTGTCACAAAGCCTTTCTGTATATTTCTCATATTTCATCCTTTCTACACTTGTGTTTGGTGACTGCGAGTATCTTCAGAAATCCTCCCCATCACGTGGTGGTGGACAGCCAATCGATGCGCTTTAGGTCCTTACATGCAAGTACAGGCTCACACAGACACAGCTGCTTGGCTTTTGGAACCGAAATTTGTCACCGAAAGATAAATAATTTTTCGATGCTTATAGTATCTGAGTTTTTCGTTTGATACCATAAAAGTATCGACGTTCTGTACCTAGCCCTACAATACAGTCACAGAGTGTGGTCCAATAAGCCTGCATGGCTATGCAAGTAACCCTTTGTACATTACAGCATGCCTGCTATAATGCTGCCTTATTTGAGCGAGTGTTATGCTGCAGGTAGGACAATCTGGCTGAACGCTTAGAGTGAATTGCAGGTAGGAGCAGGCTGGCATGGGTTTTGAACCAGTCAGGCTGAGATCTGGATCACTTTCCCAATATGAAGAATGTAGCCTTTGTGGTAACAGAGTGGAAGTGCTGCCAGGCAGCCGAGATGACTGCATGAGAAGGTGATTAGTCAAAGCTGGAAGCAAGTAGTTCCTGGAACGCAAGCTGCGACGCAGAGGCATGGGTTGCAGAAACATCCAGAACGGGAGTTGGCTTGGGCCTGGCGAAATAAAATAGCTTGGAACCATACTTAATTTGCAACGTAGAAAGGCGTGATCGTGTCACAATTTACTGAGTGCAGTGATCAACAATGTGTTACTTCCTTCAAATGTTCACGCTTTACCAGTACATGGTCAAGTTGGTGAGAGCATTTAAAACGTGGATGATGCCAGGTGACCTTGGAGGAGCTTGAGCCCTGAAAGAATAAAGAGGGGACACAAAGTTTGTGGGTGCTACAAAGTTCCAATAAGCACTGACTGTTGTCATTCATGTTACCATATCCATGGTTCCCCAGAATGTCAGGCCATGCACTAGAGTTAGCACCCACTCGGGCATTAAAGTCACCAAGGATCATCAAAGGTTCAGTTGAGGAGGTCTTCTCAACAATGGCACTAAGTTAATTGTAAAATGATTCCTTTATTTCTAAAATATAATGGAGAGATAATGGAGAGATGAGATGCTCGTGGTAGAGAGCGCCTGGGCAAAATAAGTGAAAGCAAAGTTCCACCTCTGGACTCAACGCTACAGATTCCAACGGAACACAGGTGTGTGACGGTTGATGTAGTTATGAGTTGACCAAACTGACTAGGTCTATTGCCCTGTGACCATTGGTGAGGCACTCTTCTGCTCACCGGGTGGCTGAGACAGACTGACTCAAGTGCTGTGACAGCAAAAACGCACTCTAAAACTCAGCAAACCAGCCCCTGCTGCCGTGCTGGCAGGGTGGACTGGGTTTCTTCTGGTCTCTCGCCTTCTACATGTCTGGCTTGCTTGAAGCTACCAGGGGTACAATGTCCCCACCAGCTTAGCTCTAAGGGTCATTGGGACTCACAAGATGTCCATGGAACATCTGTATATAATGGACAATAATCACTTAAACACCTAATGTAATTAGATGTATTACTCACTTGGTGGTAGTGATGATGGTGGTGGTGATGATGATGGTGGTGGTGATGGTGGTGGTAGTGATCGTGGTGGTGATGATTGTGATGGTGATGATGATGGTGGTGGCGGTGGTGATGATGGTATGATACACTCATAAGACACATTCAGGTATTTGTAAGTTCCAGAACAGGGGTCAACAATGAAAGCTGGATTATTCACATAAATAGAACAGCTCAGCTCTCCATCACATCTGTGAGAAAAAACAAACAATGAATACAAAGATGAACATCAGATGAATATAAAATAATGATGATTTGAATATCTCTGTAAGTGTAATGATGTGAACTCTTCTTACTGATTGGTCAGCACACTTAAGGTTGAGTTCAGACTGCAGTGAACATTTGAGATGTCATTAGATGGTTTTCCATTGGAGCAGGTTGTGTTGTCTGTACGCCCATAATTGGCTGAAATAACTTTAATGTTTCCCTCATCTGTTGATAAAAATAACATTAACTATAGATGTATTATTCATATTTATTTAAATTGCATCAGTGAATATTGTTGAAAGGTCTTAAACAGTGAACTGACCACAGCTGAGACTAGCAGTGTTTTTTTCACAGGTAACTTGTGTCTTTACACCTAGGGTCAAAGATGAGAGAGAGAGAGAGAGAGAGAGAGAGAGAGAGAGAGAGAGAGAGAGAGAGAGAGAGAGAGAGAGAGAGAGAGAGAGGTATTCAGCCAATCATAACCCAGTGGGTCAGCTGGCCAATCAGAGCACACTGTGCTTTTCTTTAGGATGAGCTTCATAAAAATGAGAGTACAGGTGAAAAAACTGTTTCTGAATCTTAAAGCATGTTAACACATCATATTACAACACATAAACATTTGGTTTTTATAAACCATCATATGACCTCTTCTGTTAGCATCACTCAAAGAAATTAACTATAACTTAAAGGGGGGGTTTAATGGTATTTCATGCATTCTGACTTATTAACACAGTTATAGAGTTGTTTCCTCATGCTTAACGTAGGCAAAGTGTCAAAGAAGCAGTTGGACGTGTTACAGAGTATTTCTGTGCCGAATGCACTTCGCCAGGGTTCGTACAAGTTTCTGAAAGTTTTTTTCGATTTCGGGTCCAGCTAACGTTTCAGGGGTTTCTATACGTATCACTTATTTTTATGGGCACTTCCCTCGGAAAACCCCGTCCACCCGTCAATCAGCGGGAGATGCTAGAACTTTTACAAACATCATATCACGCGACAGCTTTGTTTAATTTCAAAACTCAACAATGGCGCGAAAGAAGAAGTGTGTTTTTGGATGTAGAGAAGAAAGCCAGCCTTTTAAAAACAATGGATATAGTTTATTATCCGGGGTAGCAGCGGAGTTTTGCGTGTGTGTTTGATGCGCTGGATTTCATTGAAAAGTCCCAACCGGATCATGAGTTGCATGCGGTAAGACTTCTGTGTTATGTTGGAAATAAGCGCGTGCATATTATATAAATGACACGAACATGTAGTGAATCATAAGATAAACAGTGTTGCATGACTCGTACCGCGTTAGTAATCCCTCCTTAGTTTTTTTTGTACGTTATCGGAAAGAATCGATAAAGCTAATCTTTCTTTTATAAATCTCATTAAACTAAAGACTCTTCGGAGATATAAAGGATGTAATACTACTCTATACTGTAGGTACTCCAGATTGACATCACAAATGCGGAAACAGCGTGTGTTATGTGAGCTTTAATAAAAACTAGTTAGTTAAACTGAGTAAAGTTAGAGCACAGCATCTTCTGAAGATTTAAATACTGAGATCATTTTAATAAAGAAGAAACTTCTGTCATTAAACACACTTTTACTTTTATTACTCACCTTCATGACACACAAAGGTCAGAGCATGACTGCAAACCACATCATTCCAATGACCCTGTTGTGCCACACTGACTGCTGTACAATCTTCAGAACCACCATAATTATCAGGTTGACCAGACCACCAGTTTCTGAATCCAGATTCCCTTTTATCTGACCACTCCCATGAGTCACTGAACAGACCAATCCAGACTTCAGATATGTTTGTGTCATTCATGATCTTCTGAATCTGTTGATTCTCAGTCTGATTCCTCACACTGGTCAGATCAGTATGATGCTGTCTGCAGAAGATCTGAGCGTCTCTCCATGATACTGAAGAACCATCAATGATGAATCCTTTACTGCTCTCTGTTTAAGAAAAAGACTGATAGTTTTAAAATCTATCGATGTGACCATTAGTCATTAAAGCAACACTATGTAGTTTCCATGTAAAAATGACTTACAGCTCCCCCATGTGGTTGAAAAGCACAACAGTGCCTGGTATCAGACACGCTTCTGCAGGCAGGGGGAGGGGCGGGGCTGTGTTTCCTACCCTCCACCGCCACTTTCAGAGTGTGCTTGTAGCTGCTAGGAGGCTGCTCAGGTTGCAGCAACAGTACAATTTGTCCAGTTAAAAGTTGTTCTATCACTGAAATAATTTTAGAGACATTATTTAAAGGAAAAAAAACTACATAGTGTTGCTTTAAGAAATATTAACACAATAAGATAAAATGTTCTTAGATCAAAGCACTTTTGATTCTTAACCGTGATGTTTCTTATTGTTGTCTTGTAAAACAATGATTGATCAAATCTGTGCGTACGCACGCTTTATAAATTAGGCCCCTGGTGACTGAGGAGGCCATTTGAGTACAGTGAACTCATTGTCATGTTCAAGAAACCAGTCTAAGATTATTTGTGCTTATGACATGGCGCGTTATCCTGCTGGAAGTAGCCATCAGAAGATGGGCAGTGTTGACATGATGCTCAATTGGTACTAATGGGCCCAAAGTGTGCCAATAAAATATCCCCCACACCATTACACCACCAGCCTGAACCGTTTATACAAGGCAGGATGGATCCATGCTTTCATGTTGTTGATGCCAAATTCTGACTCTACCATCCGAATGTCACAGCAGAAATTGTGACTAATCAGAGCAGGCAACATTTTTCCAATCTTCTATTGTCCAATTGTTGAGCCTGTGCGAAGTGTAGCCTCAGTTTCCTGTTCTTAGCTGTCAGGAGTGGCACCCGGTGTGGTCTTCTGCTTCTGTAGCCCATCCGCCTCAAGGTTCGATTTGTTGTGCGGTCAGAGTTGCTCTTCTGCACACCTCGGTTGTAACACTTATGGCAGTATACTTTATGTACTTTTATATTTGGCATAATTACTCTTCATGTTATTAGGTGTATTATGGTTAGAAGTGTAATAATGAGTGCAAGTGTATGGCAAATAGATAATGAAATATATTTATAGGAGTCTTGGATGTGTGCAGATCTTTTTCATTCTTGCATGATTATAAAGTTTACATCTGCTTATGTTTTGTTAAGTGAAGGTTTGATGTTATTTTATGAAGCTTCACTCACCATTGTAGCAGATGAATCTCTTCATGTTCACATTACAGTCCTGATGATGCCATGATCCATCTCTCATATAAACACACTGATCGCGACCATTTGAGTCTCCATTAGACCAGTTTGTATAATTCACAGGATCACCCAGAGACCACTTCCATTTATAAACACTTGATCTATGCAGTCCAATCCAGACAATTGAAATCTTACTGTTATTTACACTCATGATCAGTTGATTCAGGTCGTTGATGTTGTTGACTGTGGCCAGATCTGTGTATTTCTCTCTGCAGTATCTCTGGGCTTCAGTCCAGGTTTTATTCATGTTTATGTGGTGATAGCGGCACTGAATGCATTCAGATAATGAACAGAGAGCTATGAAAGAAAGAGTTTATTGTTTATTTATTAGGATCTTCATAACTCTGGGAGTCCACAAAAACATTTAAGAACTAATATTAGGAATAGAGGATGACAAAATAAACATTTGTTAACCATAACAATCCTTCTAGATCAACATCTTTATGCCTTACGCTTCCACCAAAAATGCCATATTTGATAAAACAAAATTGGAAAAGTTAATGAGGGTCTAAATACTTTCTAAATGCAATGTATGTTTAAAAAATGATTTAACTTGTAAAAGCTAAATTAACAATATTTGTAGATGAAACTAATACAGAGCATAGTGTTATTCTTAAATTATTTATTAAGGCAGTGTCACAGTCATGTCTTGTGTTTTCCTGTCCTGTGCTCTTATTTTGAAGTTCTGTACTGTCCTCTATGTCTGTAGTTGTTTGTAGTCCATTTGTTCATTGGTCCTCGTGTTGATTTGAGTAAAGGGTAGGTTAGGGTATCTTTGATTAAAACGTTGATCCAGGATCAACAAAAAATGTTGATCCAGGATCACATCTTACTTGGTAAATTAACGGCGACCATGTGAATACAGTGGTGGCCGGTGACTTCTTTTTTCAAGGGCGCATGATGCGAAGTTCGTCACAACAAGTATGTAGCCCGTCATGTGTGTGGTTCTTAATTTCAAAATATGTGTCCTGCGCTTCGAGAGATCACGTGTTTTGTCAAAATAAGTGCCTGCTGCAGATGCGTCTAAAGGGTTTATAATAAAAGAGACGCTCGCGTTTGCCAGATACTCGCATAATCTCATGCGTAATCAGAGTTTACTGTTAAGGGAGTATTTTGTGAACATGAGCGTCTCTTTTATTATAAACGGTTTTGATACGTGTGCAGCAGGCACTTATTTTGACAAAACACGTGAGGCACATGGTTCACATGACGCAACAAACACATATTTTAAAAAAACACAAGCAACACACATTACACTCCGAACCCTTATTTTGAATTTGCGCCCCTCGGATGAGCAGTCACGAGACGCCACTGCATGTATATATAACCCAGTGGTTCAGTCGTATTTTGTCAGTACTTAATGGCGAAGTGAAGCTTTCTTGAACCACCAAAGCTTTTAGAACAATTGTATTGGAAAAAGATTCATTACTCAAAGTTTTTGAAATCATAGCTCGACGAGGACCTCTGCTGCTGAAAGTGGGGGAAAGTGCTGTGTCCCAAAATGTTTTACAACCATCTCAAAAGCAAAAAATTATGAATTAATGGAAATATGAATAAATTATTTAATCTATATATTAAAAACATGACAACAATCACTGCATACTTATAGTAACTCAAAACAATAAAGATTTTTAGTATTATTGTGGATGTGGAACAAAAACACGAATAGAGGATGTAAATAAATGCATACAAAGTCTTACACATATTATTTATTTTCCAGCTTATTAAAACAATATATAAAGTATGACAAGATTGCTGATTGGTGTGCCTGGATGCGCATGGCAGTGAACCGATATATTTGTTACCATTAAAGGAATACACCTCAGTTTCAATATTTTACTATGTTCTTACCTTAGCTTAGACAAATTAATACATCCCTATCTTTTATGGTACACTTAATCTTTGTACAGCACGTAGTAAATGTGTTAGCATTTAGCCTAGCCCCATTAATTCCTTAGGATCCAAACAGGGATGGATTTAGAAGCCACCAAACACTTCCATGTTTTCCCTATTTAAAGACGGTTGCATGAGTAGCTACACGAGTAAGTATGGTGGCACAAAATAAAACGTAATATTTTTTTAAGCAGACAAAAAATTAGAACTATATTGTATTCCGGAAGAGCACTTAGTTTGCAGCACTTTGACCTTGGTGCACAGTAACAGCATCACTCCTGTGAACTCCCCCCTCTCGCTCAAACTTCCGGCAAAATTACTCAGCCCAAGGTTAAAGTACTGCAAACTAAGTGCTCTTATGCCATACAATATAGTTCTCATTTTTATCATCTTAAAAAAATCACCACATTTTATTTGTGCCACCATATATACTTTTGTAACTACTCATGTAACAGTGTTTAAACATGCAACACATCACAATCGACAATGCTGGACAATGGAGAACACCCAAGAAGGGGAATTTATACAGAGGATAACAAGCAGGTAACAGGTGAGGACAATAATGATTAAACTTAACACAGGTGATATGATTAACATAATGGAATTAACACAATGACAACAGAACTCTAACAGTACACCCCATCCCAATGCACATCCCACGCCGTAACAAAAACAACACCATAGTGGTGGGAGGGGGGCAATGACGACAACAAAAAGTCCAAAACAGTCAAATAAGGAATGGTGGTAACAAGGGAGGTAGGAACCAGGGAAGAGTCCGGAGCGGGGCCAGAGACCAGCCAGAGGAAGACAGGGAGGACAGGTTGGAAGGAGGGCAGACCTGACCAGCCAGAAAGACCCGGAGGGAGCCCAAGGATCAAGAGGACTGGTGAAGGAGGGGATCCGTACAGCCACGGCGGAGCCAAAGCAAGGGAACCCCCAGGTGACATCCAGAGTCGGGAGGAGCCCAAGTGAGCTTGCGGGACTGAGGGAAGGATGGGCACAGGATGACTGAAGTCCAGAGGGGAGGGGAGGATAATGATGGACCAGGAAGGAGCCGGAGGGGTAAGGGAGCCTGGCGGAGCTGGTGGATAAGCGGGATCCGATGGAAAGGAGAAAAATATGACCCAAGGCGATGTCGCTGTTATGTCGTAATTATTTTCAGTTCTCCGGGAAACAAAGCTCTGACGTTCAATCGAGGAAGACAATCAGTCGTGTTTACATGGATGATAATGAGCAGTTATCATGATCAGCTAAACATTGCATTTTCAAAAATATGCGAAGATCACAGCATAGACTCTCTAAAAGATGCCCAAGAGTTTTGCTTGAGGCAGTTAGTAAAGTCAAAAAGAGATATTTTGACCTGTTTGCCAACAAGATTTGGGAAAAGTAAGTTATTTTCTTTTCCAAGTACGGAAGGTCTGGCTATGCGAGATTAGCTCACCATCAGCAGTGGGAGTGTGGGCGGGGATCTCTCCAAGGCCTTTTGCGTCCACCAGAACTCCAACAGTGTTCTGTGATGTATCCGGCTCAAGCACCTGGTCAGGCTAGAAAACTTTCGGGTTGCCAGCAATGCAGGGCTCAGGGGGTTGCTCTGACTCGCAGGTCGCTATTGCTCTAGGCTCTCTGCCTGTGGTGGAGATCGGCTCCGCAAACCAGGTTGGTGGTAGGCCGGCTTGGGAGTGGGGCCCGTGGCATCCTTCAGGCTGGTTGGCAATAAACAGGAAGCCAGCACCCACACCGCAAAAAAGGAATTTCATCCGAGGACCTCACGCTGGCAGGCATGCCTGACACACACCTTTCAAGATCGCTGTATAAAAGACATAGAGCGAGCACTCTGCATAATGTGTCCAGGGTGCAAGATTGATAAAGTCCCATGTGTGATGGTCCAACGGATGTTCCCTCTGCTCCAGACAGAGGAGGAGGACAGCGGGGAGATCAACACGTAGGTGAAAAACGAAAAACCAAAGACAAACCTGACTAATGAAAAACAAAACACTACATATGGACGAGAAGCAGCTAAACACTTTGCCGGTCAGGTATTCTGTAAAGGTTTTCGCTAATACATACGACGAAGAAGACGAGGATTACAAAAACACTGATTTTAACTGGAACAAAATAACACGTAACACATCACAGTCAACAATACCAGACATTGGAGAACACACAAGAATGGGAATATATGCAGAGGATAACAAGCAGGGAACAGGTGAGGACAATAATGATTAACTTTTTTCCCACCATTGATGAGTTATCTCATCAATTAAGAGAAAACATTTGCATAAAAAAACTTGTTTCTGAAGAATTTTTATGTTAATCTGCAATACTGATTAACATAAACATTAGATGGCGCCCACTTACCCAATTTATGAAAAAAAAAACGAAACGTAATTTACTAATTTTAAACCCTGTGTATGTTTTGATAATCGTTCTGAATCTGATCTCTAATAAAATGCAATTATTTCAACTTTTTGATAAAAAATGTTATATTTAAAGGAAAATACACCTATTTTAGAGTTTATAAGGAGAGAAAAATCTAGATAGGATGAAACTTTTTTTGTATTGTTTGTTTGAAGGCAGAGGGTCTGTTCTTTCATCATTTGATATATTTGTATTTTTATATATTTTTTCCTTGAAGGAATTTTGTGAAACCTTTTTGGGCAACTTTTCAAAAAATAGCTGGCAGAGAATGAGTTAATCTTTATCACATGTGTTTAGTTTAACATAATGGAAATTAACACAATGCATTCATTAAATTTTAATACAAACGAAAACAAATTCAGAAACAACAACTCACCAATAAGAAGAAGTCTGAGATAAAGAGTTTGATCCATTTCTGAGAAAGAAAGAAAAATGTCACATATTCATTTTGTGCAGTTTGTTTTAATTGATTACAGTTTTTTTCAGTCGCTAACAAGCGCTTACCCATACTTCAGATACTTTTCCTAAACACTTAAGACAGACTCAAACCTACAAAACACAATTGGCCAAATGAATAATTTTCTTCTCAAAAACACATTTTGTTAAATATATACCCCCTTCAGGTAACACTTTATAATAACTGCACACTATGAAGCATTAGTTAAGCATTACTAAATAGTCAATTCATAACTTATTAAACATTAATAGACATTAGTAAATAGTTTATCAATGCTTTATTCTTGATTTATAAGCGTATATATAATGTGTTTAATGATTGTCTTTTCATGCTTTATTAATTATCAATTCATCATTTCTAAAATAAGTATTACATTATTTACAGACCAGTTTTTAAGATGTTGTCAGTGGTTCATAAGATCATTCAGGAAGTGTTAATAAATGATTAATAAACTATTTAAACATTCATTTATACATCTTATTATTTAGACATATAGTAATAAGTTAGTCAGTGTGTTAATAAATGCTTTATTAACACATATTCCTACTGTATTCATGATTAATTCAGGTAGTTATAAAACATTTAGAAGTGGTCAGTTAACTATTTTTGTGAGCTCATCTAAAGTGAGGACTATTTATGCTTTGTAAAGCTTTTATAAAGGAGATTTAAAGGCTACGTTATCTTTTAAAAAGGAAACAAACACAACACAGAGTAATACAAAACATAAAACATATTTATTTCAAGATGCAAAAATTAAACTGTATAATACACTTCATATCAAAGTAAAAATAAACCTCTGCTATATCATAAAACATACAATAAATAAACAACAACAAAGAAAGTGAATATATAAATATTTTTTTAAAAGTTGTATTATGGACTGAAACATGTCCACAATCTGCACTTCTGGTCTGGAATGTTTGAAACGTTCTTTAATGCCAAGGTCCTCTCTGGAGTATATGAAGTAAAGTAAAGAAAAGTATTAAAGTTTTAATCCAAGAGAACTTTGATCCGCCTTCCCTCTGTCACGACGCATTTTTTTTTTACATTTCAGTACACCAACGGAAATGGAAATGACGCAAATATGTCACGTGGCACGCAAAGAGCCAATGAGCTTTTGATATCACTGCCGTAAAGCTTCTTGAGGCGGGATATTTGAAATCAAATTTATATTAGCCTATGACGAACGCGCGAGGGCTGAATTTGGATCTATTTCTCCGAATCGTATGAATTTTAAAGATGTGGATTACAGCAAATGAATAAAAGTAACATCTTTTGTGAATTTATGTTGTATTTTGGTGTAATTGTTGCTTAGTAGTAATAATAACGTATTGCATAGATGACACGTATTGCATAGAGAAAACGTGTTTTTGTTTGTCATGGCAAACTAAATATTAAAAAATAGTTAAATAAATAAAGAAATGTTATTTTTTTAAAGTTTTAAAATGATCAATATTGTAAAATTATCTGAATATCATAATCATTTCATTAGGTAAATGGATAAACTGTCTTAAATAAATAAGTCAGACAATATGACTGAAAACATGTCATTAAGCCCGCGATTTTAATATTTATGAATAAGATTTGTACCGTTTGTAAATCTGTAAATACGTAATTATTTTACGTATTAGTCCTGTCTGTCATTTAAATGTAAGTAAATGTACGTATGGTACAACCACACTGAAACTTAAAAATACACACATATTCTCATGAGATCACGTTGGAAGTGTACAGTTGTACAGTGTAATTTTTGCATCTTGAAATAAATATGTTTCATGTTTTGTATTACTCTGTGTTGTGTTTGTTTCCTTTTTAAAAGATAATGGAGACTTTAAATCTCCTTTATAAAAGCTTTACAAAGCATAAATAGTCCTCACTTTAGATGAGCTCACAAAAATAGTTAACTGACCACTTCTAAATGTTTTATAACTACCTGAATTAATCATGAATACAGTAGGAATATGTGTTAATGAAGCATTTATTAACACACTGACTAACTTATTACTATACGTCTAAATAATAAGATGTATAAATGAATGTTTAAATAGTTTATTAATAATTTATTAACACTTCCTGAATGATCTTATGAACCACTGACAACATCTTAAAAACTGGTCTGTAAATAATGTAATACTTATTTTAGAAATGATGAATTGATAATTAATAAAGCATGAAAAGACAATCATTAAACACATTATATATATGCTTATAAATCAAGAATAAAGCATTGATAAACTATTTACTAATGTCTATTAATGTTTAATAAATTATGAATTGACTATTTAATAATGCTTAACTAATGCTTTACTAATGCTTTATAGTGTGCAGTTATTATAAAGTGTTACCCAGGTTTCAAAATACTGGCTATTGTTGACATTACAAAAACTGTATAGACTTTTATGTTTTAGTTTTACATGTATTTGCATGCAAAACATGCAATCACATATGGGACTGGAACTGTCCATATGTACAGTAATGTTCACATTCAAAAGCATTACAGTAGAAAGCAAATCATTTTTTCCCTTTACTGTTAACTATAGGAGATACAGTATGATGGAACAGAAAACGTTTTACAGGAGGGGTGGGGAACCCTGGGTCCTGGAGGGCCACTGTCCTGCGTAGTTTAGTTCCAACCCTAATCAAACACACCTGAAATTAATTTCGAAGTAGTCCTGAAGACATATCACCATCTCTAACAATCTAACAATTGCATTTTACATCTTGTAGAGTTATTTTCTTAACTTAGGTATAGATTTTGCCTGTTTCATTTACAGTTTTCCTCAAATGCTAAAACACAAAAGCCAATCCTCTAAACCAAATGGCCAGTTATCTAAACACATTACTAAATCTAGCCATCATTTTCCAAAGTATCTTTTTTGTCAGTAATGTGATACAGTGTGAAATTCAGCACTCATAGCAGTTTATTATTCTGAAGAATGATAAAACAATTACATTTAAAAAATAAACACTATATGAATCACAAAAATGTTAACAATAAAATAAAAAGTGTCACGTTGCAATTCCTGCTGGGTATCAATAAATCTCATACAGGAATCCCAGAATGCACTACGGTATGAATAAAAAAGAACATTTTTACTTTTTTTTACTAGATTCAGACGTCGATTCTTAATGTTTGTGTCTAACTTGTGTGTCTTTCCAAATCCTTCAGAATGACAGACTGCTATGAGAGTTCTGGACCTTGCAATGTAGTATCATATTATTAACAGGAAATGATACTTCTGATGAGTGTGCAAACATTAAATTAATAATCAGCTTTCTATGTGATGATGATTGACATTATGTGCTAACCACCACCAAAGAGTTGCACTATTGTATTTTCTCTGCCATTACAAACATAGTTATAGCAGCCAAAGTTATAGCAGCCAAAAAAAGAACTAACAAGCAAAGAATCAATTAAAACTAAAACAAACACTGATCACCTGAAGCATTTAAATAAAACAGCCAACATCTAAACCTAAGTTAAGAAAATAACTCCACAAGTAAGATGTAATTTTAGGTTTCAAATAGAGATGGTGATTGAAAGGATAAAGTTACTAAAACTCTGTAAGATTGGGACAATATATACACCCAGTCGTGTTAAATTAACTCTGTCAAACCTCAGCACTCTATATGAACACAAATTAACATAACATTTAATTTATTGGATCCCTTACTGTAACTCTTCATCAACTCTTTATAAAGTTTCATTAACAGTTATTAAACACAATCCTTACTGTGATATCATAAATATAATTTTAATAGGAATGAGAAAGTAAATAAAGTTCTTACTTTTGAGTTTCTGTGTTTCTCTCCTGAATCTTCTGTTTCTCTGTCTGTGTGTTTTTTAGTATGTCATTATTATATTATATCTCATCATCATTTTCATATTTCAGTTCCTTGTTAATGTTTTATTACACATACCTCACTTTTGCATGTTATTACTGTTATGATGAACATCTTAAAGTCACAGAAATGAGGCACCAGTTTGATTTGCATATTAACATGAGTGTCAGCCACTGTCAGTTATACAGGTTAATATATTTAACATTAGTATTCGTTTCTTTAACTTTAGCACTATAACATTATAAAAGTCAATTTCTTTATTTCAGAGACAATAGTGTTGTTTTTAAAATATCGCATTGACGAAATGGGGTGAGACTGTGTTAATCGATCACAGTAAATAATGTTGGTAACTGTTGTAGGATTGATCATCTCAAAAAGTTTATCAGTTAAGCTGTTACAGTGCACAGCATAAATGACAGCAATGCATGCCTCTCCTCTTAATTTTCAAAGGGGGTGTACTCATTTATGCTGTGCGTTGTACATGGCATCAGAAGAATGATATAGGACACATATCATATGGTTTTTAATGGTAAATGTTTAATGGTGATTTTTGAAGCTCAAAAGCCTTTGTTCCCCATTCACTTTTATTTTATTCATTGAATATTCAGCAAAACTAGGCCTGATTGGGCTGTTGTTTAATTTATTTTGACCCATGTGACAAATAAGAACAAATCAGCAAATTATGAGCAATAGCACAAATAAATACAACAAAACAAACTTGCAAATGAAATAAAATAAAACATTGCTGTTCAGAATTTTTAGATTGATAACACTACTATACCAGCTGGTCCCAATCTTTGCAGACATTTTCAACAGGTCATTGAACTGTGCAAAGTTCCTCCCTGCTAAACGCTCCACCATCATCCCCATACCAAAGAAAACCAAAATCACAGGATTAAATGACTACAGACCTGTTGCTTTAACATCTGTGGTAATGAAGTCATTTGAAATACTTGTATTGGCATATCTGAAAGACATTACTAGACCACCTGCAGTTTGCTTACCGTGCAAACAGGTCCATTGATGATGCAGTTAACATGGGACTGTACTATATCCTGCAACATCTGAACAAACCAGGGATTTATGTGAGGATCCTTTTTTATGTGGACTTTAGTTCGGCCGTTAAGACCATCATTCCAAACCTCCTTCTGTCCAAATTAAAGCAGCTCTCTGTGCCCACCTCCACCTGTCATTGGATCATCATCAGCTTCCTGACAGACAGACAACAGCTACTGTAGTGAGACTGGAAACATTCTCATCCAACACCCACACGATCAGCACTGGAGCTTCACTGGAGCAGGGATGTGTGCTGTCACCACTGCTCTTCTCCCCCTATACCAATGACTGCCCCTCTTAAGACCCCTCTGTCAAGCTTCTAAAGTTTGCAGATGACACCACACTCATTGGCCTAATCCAGGATGGTGATGAGTCTGCTTACAGACAGAAGGTAAAAGAGCTGGACGTCCGGTGCAGTTACAACAACTTAGAGCTTAACATGCTCAAAACAATGGAAATGACTGTGGACTTCAGGAAAAGACGCCCTACTCTTTCCCCACTCACCATTAGGAATAGCACTGTTACAACAACGGAGGCCTTCAGGTTTCTGGGCATCACCATTTCACAGCACCTGCAGTGGGAAGCTTACATAGACTTTATTGCCAGAAAAAACCAGCAGAGACTGTACGTTCTTTACCAGCTAAGGAAGTTCAAACCACAACAGATACTGATACAAATCTACTCATTAGTCATCAAGTTTATCTTCTGTACTTCTAGAAGGGTCTTGTTTATGTAACCCCATTGGAAAATGGTCCTGACAATAAAGAGTTAAATTGTTTGTTTATATCTCTGTTAGTCTGTAACATACAGGACAATCCACCAATCATAGTTAGGTGTAAAACTGAACTCTGTAGATCTGCTTAGCGATAACTGAGTGAGTTATGAAGGGGAACATTGTGATTGGTTCAAAAATGTTATTGAAATTGTTAACTTCCAAAAGGCTGACATTTTGAAATACAATTTTGATGTGCATTAGTACAAATGTTCACAACAGACTGTGATGAATGTAATAGTGATGTTTGTTCCTTTTTTTGTGCAGGCCAGGTTTTTTGATTGAATTGATTTCTCTTCCGGATGGAGGATGGCCAGCCAACCAGCTTGATTGTTGAAACTTTCAGCAGATCTCTATGTTCAGGCAACCCCTGATCACCAGTGCTGTGGTAGGACAGTATAAAACACAATCTGCAACTTATGGATAATCTTTTTTCCCCTTTCTGGAACTTTAATTGACACTGATTCAAACTCTTTTCCATTGAACTGGAACCAACTAAATCTGGGCTCAGCAACGTGGATCGAACGGACCAATGGTTGACCATTTATCAAACTATACACTTACACTGATAAGTCACACACATACACACACACAAATGTACATGAGCCTGCGCTACAGAGCGAAGGTAAAGTGTCAGGTGTATTACGCTGCTTAATGTCTATATGAGTGCATGCTACAGAGTGAATAAAGCTCTGTGTCAAACTATACTTTGCAAGGCTGTGCATTCGCATACATGTATACACAGTGTTCACACATTCACTTCTTTCCCTCATTCAAATGAAGTTTGTCTTAATACAAACAGAATGAATTTTAATGCTATATATTTCCAGGAAGTCTACACTTTTCCTGTATCCCAAAAAAACACCTTTGGATTTCTTGGAAAAAACACAGGTGGGTAGTGTTTTAGTCAAGACCACCTAAATCGAGACCAAGTCAAGACCAAGGCCAAGACAGGCCGAGACCGAGACAAGACCAAGACTTTAAAGGGTCGAGACCAAGACAGGCCGAGACCGAGACAAGACCAAGACCAGTGCAAGTCACTGCATTAAAACAGTTATGATAAAATGTGGAATATGCAAATGATTAGGCACTTCTTGTCTGTGTGTGTGTGTGTGCGTGCGTGTGCGTGCGCGCGCGCGCCATCAGAGAAGTTGATAAAATAATCAAAGGCATTGCAGGAATTTATCTTTGTCTATAAGCAAATAAAAGTGAACAAACACTAAAGAGCTGAAATCAACTTAACCATTTATTCTGAACAATCTTTCCATGGCTTGCCATCCACTTAACACAATACAGGTGTTTTAAGTATAAAATTAGAAAAATTGTCAATGGGAAAAACTTAAACAATGCTTAAACAATGCCAACATCATATGCCAAACCTGAATAAACTGCATAAAATTAATGATAAAAAATTAATTTGTGATGTGCCATCTTTTGTTGTGGTCTTGACCGGTCTTGAAATAAAATTCCAAGTCTTCTTTGTCTGAGACCGAGACGAGACCGAGTTAAAATGCGGTCGATTCCAAGACGAGACCGGTCTCGAACTACAACACTACAGGTGGGTCAGCCATGATGTTTCGCTTTATGCAAATTTGTTAACTCACATAATTTTGTGTAGTCTACTATATTATGGAGAAACAAACCTGCAAAATTAAGCATAAATAAATGTAATAAAAGGTAATTAAAGTATTAAATGTCTGAATTAAACAAATACAAGTCACATTACATTTTAATGATTATTTTATATTAATTTTAAATTTTTATTCGTTCATTTATTTTAATATTTTTATGCATTTATTTATTCTAGTTTGTTCCCCATAAATGTTTATTTAAAATATTCCCACATTCCTTTATCCCTGTATTTGATTAATTCTGTTTATCAATATTAATGTTTTCACTCTACAGTTGTGGAGTATTTGATGATGTATGGTATTTTTAAATTGAATTGCCTAAATAAATAAAGTTATTTAAATAACAAAATTTTCTGTACGTTTCACTTCAGAAAAATATTTATATGTATCAGTTCCATTTGTGTTAATAACATAAACAAATGCAAGCAAAACATCACTGCCAAACAAAATGCAAACAAACAATTTTTGTTTTCATTTCCAAAATAAAGAAAATCAAGACAACACTAAGCAGTTTATGATGATCGGTTTGGAAAACGAAAGATTAGCTTTTCTTTCTCTATTCTTTATAACACCCAACCTGTGAGTGTTAATGACATAAAATAAACACAATATTTATAGTTTGGATGGGATGGAAGATGTTTAATTTAATATCCCAGGTCAAAAAGACGTAGTATTTAATGTATTAAAAATATACTTAAAATACAAATAGTATGTTTATAATACATTTGTATTTCCAACATACTTATTTGAAGTGTATTAAAAATACGTTAAATTGCATTTAAACATATTTTTTAAAAGTATACTAGAAGTACACTTGTAATAAATATATACTTAAGTACATTTTTAAGAAATATGCTAAACTTAAGAATATTTTAAATGTATTTATATTAAGTGTACTAGAAGTACATTGGTAATAAATATATACTTAATTACATTTTTAAGAAATATGCTAAACTTAAGAATATTTTTAATGTATTTATATTAAGTGTACTAGAAGTACATTGGTAATAAATATATACTTAATTACATTTTAAAGAAATATGCTAAACTTAAGAATATTTTTAATGTATTTATATTAAGTGTACTAGAAGTACATTGGTAATAAATATATACTTAATTACATTTTAAAGAAATATGCTAAACTTAAGAATATTTTTAATGTATTTATATTAAGTGTACTAGAAGTACATTGGTAATAAATATATACTTAATTACATTTTAAAGAAATATGCTAAACTTAAGAATATTTTTAATGTATTTGTATTAAGTGTACTAGAAGTACATTGGTAATAAATATATGCATAATTACACTTTTAAGAAATATGCTAAACACAAATGTACTTCTAGTGAAGTTTTAGTATATTTGGATAAAACATACTTTTTTCAAAACATGATTCATTAATTGTAATAAGCTAACATTGAACTTTCCTCAAGCATTTCAACATTATATCATTCCGATTGCACAATAAGCTATTTTTTCAAAGATTTGCTTAAAATCTTACGTTTGCTAGTGTTTAATTTCAAACAACACACGTGACACACGTGACTAAACCTGATTGGTTGTTGTCATAGTAACACGTCACGGTGCTATTTGAAACTTGTTCAGTTTAGTTAAGTTATTCACGGTGCATGCGGTTGCTTGCATTAAACGTATAAACTGTTAAATTAGATGGCGACTCTGCATTAAACGTATTTATTTAATTAATCGGCGATCATATTTCACCAGAGGACTAAGATAAAACAACTCGATTTAAAATATGAGCAGTTTTAGTGGATCTGACGTTGAGGGAAAAAGTATTTCGCTTTTTGTTTGGAGATGAACGAGACAACACGAGGGTAAGTGATGACAGATTTTCACATTTCTTTATTTAGTTAACTATTAAATAAGTAAAACATTACATTTAACCCAGCTTCTTTATGTAACGTTATGTCTGTGTTGCGTGTGGTAATTGGAACATCTTTATTTTCTGACTAACGTTAGGCATTTCTCTTAAGCATTTCAGAAATCATTAAAACCTTTCATTTTTTTTAGCACAGCGACATAAATATGACCAACCAGATCCCAAGTAGACAGGAACAAATGAAGATATAGCGCATAGAAAGACTTATTCTTGGTGGTAAGTTTGTTGTTGCTATTTGATTTCACGTTTTAAGTTTTTTCTAATGTTTCTCTTGCATGAATGTTTGAGCTGTCTTACCTGAAAATACCATGATATGACCATATGGTTATTATAACTCCAGTAATGTTCAATGGCTAATGTTTATATCAGTTCAATCTTGACAACCTTATTGTCTTTTTGTTTATTTTTAAATGTATTTCTAATTACATATGGACACAAAAATGACATTGTAAGAAGGGATTCTTTTATGAGAGATTGTAAAACTGTCGAGGCTGGGTTTGATTATATTATATTGTCTTAATATATTGTACTCGGGGTAAGTAAATCTTAAAACGAAAACAAATCATTAATCATCATTTACCTGCCTGTTGTTTTTCAGATCAACTGCTACTGACATTTTTGAATCGGGGCAAATGTGGAGTGAAGAAAAACGTTTGCAACACATCCATTCCAGGTGGCTAATTTCTGTCCTTTTGAATTATTCTTGTAAAAAACGTTTTTTTATTGTAAAGCTGTAAGGGACTTGGCCTAGTCATCATTGCACCATTTGGCAGGGCACCAGACTAACTTTTTTTACTAGGAGCACAGTGGCCCCCAACTGAAAATTTTAGGGGCGCAACCAGAAAATTTAGGGGCACACACGGTAAAACAACATGCTAACCAAATATTCACATGTCTACTAATTTAGACTGTATTACTAATAAATACTTTAATTATAGATTCAGAAAGTACAATGTGCTGTTTCAAATTAGTGTCATATCCACTGATCTATATAAATGACTGGATTGCACATGATGTCACACTTGTGAAGCCACCGCGCCGCCATGTTGGTATACCCAAACGTTCTATTTAATCAATGGACGTTGTCAGATTTTAATGATAAAACATCACTTTACTCGTCTTCGTTTTTATATCTGAAGTTACCCTGTACATTATTACAACACAAACGTCCAAAGCATGTAAATAGTTATTTACTGAAAGTTGTACATTTTGCGTTTTAAACAGTTATTATACATTCATCTTTATTACAGTATCAGATCAGCAGACAGACCGCAGCATATTTAGTATTAATGACAATAAACGTGCTCATTCTGAAATCTAAATAAATAATCATGCTTTGTACAGTATGTGCATGCAATAATTTGCTAGTTTTGTAATTATGTTATCTTAACTTACAAGTTACCTAAACTTATTTAGAGATATAACGCTGTCCGTCACAGTGTAGCTGAATGTCAAAAAAAACTTTATTTATACCCGTGTCATTAGCAAATGCAGCAGACACACTCACCTTAACGGTTTTTTATAAATCCATTATCCTGCCCGATTAAAACATAAACATTGCAAATTACACCAGAATTAACAAATAATTAACGTAAACATATCCTAAAAATTAACCTTGTGTAACTGATACGCTGTAAAGGGGGTAAATTTTGATCATGATTTTGAATGGAAGTCAATGACGCTCTCTGCCGGTTGGGTATACCAAGATGGCGGCTCGAACTCTGCGCTGGCTTCACCTCACGCAGTTACGTCAAGCGTTCTATGCGCAATCCAGTCATTTATATAGATCAGTGGTCATATCACAAAAAAAAGGTCAAATTTGCTGGTCGCACATGTGCGACCGGATGTAAAATTCAGTGGCACACTCTCAAATTTAGGTGGCAAAATGCCACCATTTGATAGCAGTCTGGAGCCCTGTTTGGCATCATTTCTGATTTCCTTAAATCTCCTTAAACAGAGGTGAACCTTAAGTTTGCAAGACCACAATAGACAAACAATGGAAAATGATCTAGGTTCAAATAAAACACAATTATCAATGTAAAACATATCCTGTAATACACACAGGTTGCTTTATTTCATGAGCCTGTTCTAATCCTATCTTCATTCCCACTTGTAGAGTGCTCTGACAGATAAAACTGACACGCTTGATGAGGACACAGTCAAGCTTTAAAAGGTAAACTGAGAAGTTAACAAAACTTCCATACATGCATATCTATGCCAATTTATTTTAAACATGGATATCCAAATGTTCATTCATTATTGGTTAATTGGTATATTCTGTTTCCTTTTCACAGCCCGTGTGATAAAGCAGTCTTCAATTAATACGGTGTCTGAATTGCAAGAAGAAGTCACCCTCCACTTAAACATGTGACATCTAAACTGTTTTGTGTTTTAGTTCAGCTTTTTATAGGTTTATCTTAAGTTGGTTAAAGGCAGAGTGCACTATTTTTGAAAGCCAATGTTAACATTTGAAATTACCTAAACAAACATGCCTCTACCCCAATAGAATCGGGACCTTCTTTTGATAGAGCCACCACACACATACGCAACCCCGGCAAGGATGTCGGTTAGTAGACACGCCCCTTACTGCTGGTTGGCTACAAGTGTGTTTTGGTAGTCGGCCCAATTTCCTTTTCCAAAGCGTTTTTCAAACATTGTGCACTCCGTCTTTAAATTGCACTTAAACATTTTTTTTTCATTAACTTTTTATGCAGAGAATTACATTATGATTATTATATAATCATTGCTTATGAAAATTCAGTGATTGCATATTCATAGTGTACTTTTCATTAATACATTTAATGTTAATGTTGTACAGTTTGATAGAAGTAGCTCTGTAATTGCATTTCTCTGATATTTGTTTTATATGTTTCTCTTTGGTCAAGAGATTATGTATGTCTCTGTGCTTGATTAATTTACTTTAGGTATTTTTGTAATGTACACAACACAATATGAAGTATATTAAATTGTTCTGTATTCAAAATCTGTGTATGTGTCTTAAAATTTAATGATTTTAATATAACATTTTAAATATTAAAAACAGCTTTATAATAAAATAGAAGTGTAATGCTAATACATTTCTATTAATGTAATGCTAGTATATTTCTAATACGCTGAAGTACTATTAAAGTGTTCTTAAAGCACAGTTAAATTAAGCTTTAAATGTATTCTAACTGTATTTTTAAGTGTATGAGAAGTGCATTTCAAATGAATTTAAAAGAAGTACACTTAAATTGCACTAAATATATTTGAAGTTGTTCCAATTTAACACAATTTCAATATATTAAATATAATGCAAATAGATTAAAATTGACTTTAAATATATCTTGAAATGCATTTAATATATTTGAAGTGGGTTCAATATAATACATTTAATATGCATTAGTATAGTAGCTTTTAAATATATTAAGTATGTCCCAAAAAATACTATTTAAATATATTTCTTTTTCACCTGGGATATTATCTTTTAATGGAACAGATATGTCTGGATATTTACCATGTGTGGTTAAATAATTGTCAGCTTTTTCCAAATTATTTACAGTAGATATTTAAACATTATTTTGAGATTTAATGTTTTAATCCTGGAATTGTGTTTATTGTGGGGGTCTTCACGAGCCTTTGGGCCTGTGCTCAGTTGAATCCAGTCCGGGTTTTCGCGATCACTCTGTCACACGGACTGGATTCTGGATCGTGGATTGCGGCAGGGATTTGAGGAGTGTTGGGAAACAAACAAGGAGCTTCGCTTCGCGTCGACTGCAGGCCGCGGTGTTGGTATTTTATATCGCAAAAGCGGTCGTGCAGACCGCGCATTGTGGGGTTATAACACGCGCATAGCAACGCTGAGGACGATATGAACAGCTGATCGTTGCTAAAACCGCGCAATGTCCGTCAAATCCAGCAGCACGCGTTATGTTCACGCTCTGGTCGCAGGGTGTAAAATGAATACAACATCACGATATTCGACAATATCGTCCTGAGAGACGGAACCGTCTGCGGCTTTTCTGAAGACTCGAGGCCTGTCATAACGGATTTATCTGTGGCGACAGCTGAGCGACTCCCGCGCGCAGCACGCGACGCGCCGCGTGTCTCTTATTACCGTGGATATAACCGAATGATCGAGAAGAAATCGTTTCGTTTGAGTCCGGTCACGCCGTGATTTCAGCACCGAAGGTGAGCGCGCATGCAAATGTACGTGTCACCATGGTAACCGCAGCGAATCACCATAGTTACTCCATTGATAATTTGGGCTGTACAATCACGTGAACAGATGTCATTGCGTATTAATGAAGGATAATCTAAAAGAGTAACTCAACTTCTACACAAAATACTTCAATTCTTATGTAAATGTTTATTCAAATTGTTTATTTATTTAAAAAAGTTTTTTTTATTGTTCTGATAATAAGTGTTGACATCATTCGACATCTCAAACCTGATTGTCTGTGCCATCTTACTTTTGGAAATGATCTTAAAGACCCCTTTTCCTCCCTATACAATAACATAAGAATAAAATATACAGCTTACACAAAAATCGCACTTTCTGTGATTTAATAAATGTTGTTTGTTTTTAAGGTCTGTACCATGCATCCCCCAGGCAAACAGCTGATGCCCACATAGAGATCTCTGAAGAGAGTCCCTCTGGCTGCAGAGGATGCTGGGAATCTGCCGTGGGCGCAGGAAGTTCCTGGCTGCTTCTCTTGCGCTGGTCTTTATTCCGGCTCTTACTTGGCTTTATCTGTCATCTGCAAACTTCACCGGTACGACACCTCTACACACAGACACACACACACTCGCTGCAGACATATACATTGAGTCTTAAAGATGTGTGACATTATGTGTGGACTCCTCAGTCAAACCGCTGGAGCTTCAGTCATCGGCACTGATCGGAGCGCTCGCTGAACATCAGGCTTTGGAGCTGAGGCTGCGAGATGCGCAGGACCGGAAACGTGACCTGCAGAGAGAGTTCAGCCCGACATCCAGAACCTCAACCCATAGCAACCGTCAAAATGGTCGTCATGGCAACCAGATACACACCCACTCCACAGAAGAGGGTACGGGTGACAGTGAGGCTAAAAAAGCCGGCAACAGCTCGGACTGCGTGCGTCAACCTGTGGTGAACAAATGTGAGGTTGGTGTGAGCGCTCGTGCTGTTTATTCGTGGGCTGTTTAACTTTTATTTGCATGATTTATTTGATCAAAAGTGTTTATTTACAGACCATTCATATTGCCATCGTGTGTGCGGGATACAACGCAAGCAGAGATGTGGTCACTTTGGTCAAGTCAGTACTGTTTCACAGGTAAACTAATCATCTGTGATTGAATGAGGTTTAATCTACGGTGGTAAGACGACCCTAAACGAGTGTAAATGTTTGTCTGTGTATCAGACGAAATCCCCTTCACTTCCACGTCATCACGGACTCCATCGCGCGTAAGATCCTGTCTGATCTCTTTCACACCTGGATGGTCCCGGCCGTTCACGTCAACTTCTACGACGCCGATGAGCTTAAGGTTTGTGTGATAGTCATATCTTAATGTTTTATATTAAATCATGCAGTTGTTAGATCGGCGTTATGTGTTTTTCAGTCCGAGGTGTCCTGGATCCCTAACAAGCATTATTCTGGCATCCATGGCCTGATGAAGCTGGTGCTGACCAAGACGTTGCCCTCCGACCTTCAGAAGGTCATCGTGTTGGACACAGACATCACGTTTGCCACCGATATCGCCGAGCTGTGGGTCGTCTTCCACAAGTTCAAAGGTGCTACTGAATAAAAAATGTTGATGATGGACAGAAATGTTTATTTTATTTTATTGATATTGTCAGATATGGGATCTTGTAAGTGCTTTTTCTTACACTGTAAAACATTATATCAAATCAAAATATGTTTATTATTATTTATCAGAATCAGAAAAGCTTTTTTTGCCAGGTTTACACACATGAGGAATTTGTTTTGATGACAGAGTCCTTTATAGCTGCATTGAAACTGTAAACCGTTGAGGTCTAAAGTTCACTATATGAAGAAAAATCCTGGAGTGTTTTCCTCAAAACAATTCATTTCTTCTCGACTGAGCAAAGAAAGAGGCTTTAAATGAAAGCATCACTAAATGCATAAACGTAATAAAGGCCAATAGCGTATCTCTCACATCAATGATAATGGGTTGTTAAATTAGGGATCTATGAAGATGTGAAGGACCTGTGGTGAGGTCATGAGGTTTGTTTACTGTGCTACTGACATTATAAGACTGTGAGAGGATTTCAAGCTGTGAGAGATCTGAGATTCATGGACAGGTTTCTAGTATTGTGCTGTTAATGTCTGGACAGAGCAGCTGAGATGTGTTATTAGATCTTTGACTGCAAGAGTTTGAGGAATAAATCAGTCTGCATTATTTGGTGAATGGACTGAAGCTTTGTCTACAGAATAACTGTGCATTCAGACCGCCACCGGCGAGACCGTCAATAAAAGCTCTGGCTGCCCTGAAAACGACGCTAAAGAAAAGTTGTAGTGGACGCTCTGACGCTCGAATGCATTCTCTGAACTCCTCTCAGGCGGAGGTTTCCGCCTTCCGATTGGTTGCCGCCGAACCGCGTCATATCTCATTACCATAAAGTTGAGCTGATTTCAACTCTCCTCGACGCTAACGCTGTACGTGACGCGCCGCGCCACTGCTCGCCGGAGCTCGCCGCCGGCTCTCATTGAAAATGAATGACTTCCGGCCACTTTGACGCTCTCGCCGGTGGCGGTTTGAATGCACAGTAAAGGTTAATAATTCATTTACAGTGCAGGTATATAACAAGCATTTAGATTATTTTTATTGTGACATTCACACAGATCTATAAGTGATGAAGTGGATTTAATTTACACTGATTTATTCACTGTGGGTTTGTGTCTCAGGTCAGCAGGTTTTGGGTTTGGTGGAGAATCAGAGCGATTGGTATCTGGGGAACCTCTGGAAGAACCATCGGCCGTGGCCTGCACTGGGACGAGGCTTTAACACCGGTGAGTCAAACTGGGTTCTGATTGGAGAAGATTTACTTACATGATGACAGTGTTAACTAGTGAATAATTAAGCTGATGATGATGGTGTGTGTCTGTGTGTGTGTGTGTGTGTGTGTGTGTGTTTGTGTGTGTGTGTGTGTGTGTGTGTGTGTGTGTGTGTGTGTGTGTGTGTGTGTGTGTGTGTGTGTGTTAAAGGTGTGATTCTGCTGCTGTTGGATCGTTTAAGGAAGCTGAAGTGGGAGCAGATGTGGAGACTGACGGCCGAACGAGAGCTCATGAGCATGTTGTCCACATCACTCGCTGATCAGGTGAACACATCATCATTCATTTAAATGATCAATATTCCTTTACTCTGTTAATGACATAAGTACTATTCACACAGGATTAGTATTATTATATTACAGTGGCCAGTCTTAACAGTGTTTGATATTCAGCTCGTCTTGATTTAATGATTTTATTCTACGGAATGGAAAAACATCCATATCTGAATGAATGGGACACAGGAAGTACATTATATGTGCGTTAGTAAGAACTTACGGCAGATCACGGTGGCCAAAACACGAAATGAACCACGTTTTCAAAAGATATGCCAGGCAAACACATAGACATTAACATTTGGATGGGATTAAATTTCTCAGAGGACCTCTGAGTTCGGCAGGAAATCAGTAGATAAATTGCTCTGGAATTTTTATGGAGGTCGTCAAAGAAAAAGAAAAACAAAGACATGTCCAATTTGGAAAAGATTAAAAACACAGAGAAGCACCATTTTCTGAGAGGTCCCCTGAAAAACGAATCCTGTCCCAATTTATTTGATGCATCTGCACTTCTTTTGACTTTCTGTTCTTTAAGAAATAAAAACACTTAACCGGTTAATAATTAATAAGATGTCAGAGCCGATTGGAGTAGTGGACATTGCTCCGACATACGGTGCAGATGCACTTCCGGTGACCAGAGTTCGAATCCCGGCCCGAGGTCCTTTGCCAATCCCATACCCCTCTCTCCACCCTCTACTTTTCATCTAAAAAAGGCAAAATGGCCCTCCAAAAAGATGCTTTTAATAATGAATAAGATAATAGTTGATTGTGATGATAGTTATTGGTTATAATTTGTCAATTTAAATCAGACATGTGTTAGAAAAAGCCTTTAATGAAAATAAATTGTAGAAATGATCTACTAGAATTGAAGTGTGTGTGTTGATATGTATGTGTAGTGTATGGCTAATAAAGTAATATTGTGTCTACAGGACATCTTTAACGCAGTGATCAAACAGAACCCATTCCTGGTCCATCAGCTGCCGTGCTTCTGGAACGTTCAGCTGTCGGATCACACGCGCTCAGAGAAGTGTTATAAAGATGTGTCTGATCTCAAGGTGAGTCATGTTATTACATTTAACACATAATGAACACATGATCTCTAATCTATATACACTTTTATGTCAACACTTGTTTAGTTTCAGAGAGTCATCCACAAAATATAGTCTGCTAATGCTCATTTTTATTTAATGCTCATTTTTTGTCCTCAATGTGACGTTTGTGCTGGACAAAATGATCAAGAAGCTGGGTTTCCATTAAAATGTCAAGCAAATATTTGCAAACATGAACTATGTGCGTTTCCATCAAGTTGTTCGAGCGAATGACAGTGGTATTGGTAATCTATTAACCAACAATAAATAAAAACAAACCAGACAGGACTGGATTTTAGTTATGATTTGGCAAGTTATAAATTAACTAGCAGTGCAGCTTGTAATTGTTAAACTGAATGCTGTGCACAGAAGAAGGAATGCAGAGTTTTTGATGCAGGCACTAACAGCAAGGGCATTGAGAAGAGACATCAAGGCTCATATATGATAAAGACAACAACAGCTGATACAGCTAGACAATCAGTCACGTGGGTTTATCTCCCATTATTCGCATTTATGCTTTTTCACATTAAAATTCTACAGAGCCCCTAAGGGGACATGGAGCAAAAATTAAATAAAGTATAGTTTCACGTATGCACATGAAACTACCGCGTGCGCACTTCTCTGTTATTGGCCAAACTTGGTCAAATTCTTGATGTGACGTTCGCATGCAAAACTAAACTTTAAAAAAAAATTCTGCACATGAAGGTTTCGCGTGAGACCATTAAAGTTTCACGTGAGCACATAAAACTAAACTTTTAAAATTTTTACTCCAATGTCACCTTAGGGGCTCAGTAAAAATCACCTCAAGCTAGCGTAATTTTCTTTGCAAATGAAAGGATTTTTTATTTTATTTTGTGTTTTCATCACTTGTTTCTTATGCGATACTTCAAAATGTGCATAAAATCAGTGTGATTGAAACCCAGTTAATGTCTCTGTATGACTAGTGATATAAAAAGAGGGATTGGTGACATCCTCTGAAAAGCAAAACATTTCTGATGTTTTCTGATGTGTAGGTGATCCACTGGAACTCTCCTAAGAAACTTCATGTCAAGAACAAACACGTGGAGTTCTTCAGAAATCTCTACCTGACCTTCCTGGAGTATGATGGGAATCTGCTGAGGAGGGAACTCTTCGGGTGTCCCAGCGAAACGGACCACAACTCTGAGACCGTGAGTTTCAGAGGACAACACGCACATACATGCACCACATACATACAGACGCTTTATAGATGATTGAGTCATCAGCAGTGCTGTCATGAATAACATCAGTATGTTCCTGATATCTCCTCAGCTCCAGAAGACTCTGTCTGAGCTGGATGAAGATGACCCGTGCTATGAGTTTCGTCGAGAGCGTTTCACCGTGCACCGTACACACGTCTATTTCTTGCACTATGACTATGAACCCAGCGCTGATAACACTGATGTGACGCTGGTGGCACAGCTCTCCATGGACAGGTAACTGAATCTACATCTGCATGAGGTTTATCCTGAGATGATCAATAAAGTCTACTGCTAAAGTCGTGGTGATATTTTGTGTGTCAGATTGCAGATGTTGGAGGCCATCTGTAAGCACTGGGAGGGACCCATCAGTCTCGCTCTTTACCTATCAGACGCTGAAGCCCAGCAGTTTCTGCGCTACGCTCAGGGTTCAGAGGTTCTGATGAGCAGAAGTAACGTCGGATATCACATCGTCTATAAAGAAGGACAGTTTTACCCCGTCAACCTGCTGAGAAACGTTGCTATGGGCCAGGTGAACACACCTTACATCTTCCTGTCAGATATCGACTTCCTGCCCATGTATGGACTGTATGAGTACCTTAGGTGAGAGTCTTCCTCGAATAAACCTTTGTATTAATCCTTCACGCAAAAGTTAACCGGTTATGAGTCGTGAGTAATTGGTCTGGTTGTGTCTCAGGAAATCGGTTGTGCAGCTCGACATGGCGAACACTAAAAAGGCTCTTGTGGTTCCCGCTTTCGAAACGCTTCGGTACAGATTGTCCTTCCCCAAATCTAAAGCTGAGCTCCTGTCACAGCTCGACATGGGCACCCTCTTCACATTCAGGTGATGTTTTATTTCATAAAGTCTTTATAATGCATTGAAATGCATTGCAGATTGTCTAGCTTAAACATACAAGGTGTCCGCCGAGAATCTCTGTAATACCTGACAGAGATATCTATTAACTGTTTTATTTAAAGACATTTTATCTGGCATTTTTATAAATGTATCTCTTTAGAATTTTGAAGTTTTTATTTTGTATGAATTGTAAAAGTCTTGTATAGTCCAACTGAATTGTTATGAAAAACATTAACATTGCTATAATGAAATGTTTTTTGTTATACCCTGCTCCAAAATATTTTACGAATATTACATATATATTATATATATTTTTTGTAAATGATTAATAGTTTTTACGGAGGCTTTAAAAGGATCAATATTCTTGACAGATATCACGTGTGGACGAAAGGTCACGCGCCGACTGACTTCGCTAAATGGCGGACGGCCACGACGGCGTATCGTGTGCAGTGGGAGGCTGATTTTGAGCCGTACGTGATGGTCAGGAGAGAAAGTCCAGAGTACGACCGACGATTTGTGGGGTTCGGCTGGAATAAAGTGGCTCATATAATGGAGCTGGATGCACAGGTGAGAGTTTAACATCTAATAAAAACTCTTACCCTGCCGTTGAGGAGTTATCTAAAAAGGCTTTCCTGCGGATAACAAGATTTTACAGCAATCCATATTTCCACTATTATCCACTAGGTGTCGCTCTTACCCACCTTATAAAACACTGAAGCATCCACTGATCCAAATACAGTAAAAACTCTGTCTAGATCGCTTTGAATCTGATCTCTAACAAAAGTCCTTTACAAAAAGCAATTTTCTCAGCTTTTTACTCAAAATTTTGAAATGTTGAAGAAACCTACTCAAATTTGAGAGGTGATAAAAGAGAACAAATGAAATATGATGAAACGTTTGGTTTTTCTGTTCTTTCATTTGATATATTGTATGTTTATATATTTTAAGAGGCATTAAACTTTTGTGAAAAGCATAAAAATGCTGGTGCTAGCTGGCAACTTTTTTAAATGCTGGTGGGGGAAAAGTAAAAATATTTAGATTTTAAAATTCACAGATTTAAGTTGAATAAATAATGTGTATGATACCTCAGAATTCTTTTGGCACGTATAAAGTGTTAATTTCTGTATTTTCAGGAATACGAGTTTGTGGTTCTTCCCAACGCATACATGATTCACATGCCCCACGCTCCCAGTTTCGACATCACCAAGTTTCGCTCAAACAAACAGTATCGTATGTGTCTGAAGACGCTGAAGGAGGAGTTTCAGCAGAACATGTCTCGCCGTTACGGTTTCGCAGCGCTCAAGTACATGACAGCAGATAACAACAGCTAGCCAAGAAAATCCTGGAATAATTCCATCCCGATGATTCCCAGGAGCGCCGGGCAGCTGTGGAGACTGATGTGAAGTTACGGGTGATTCATGAGGACGCACGGCTCGTGATCAGTCACACATTCATTCAGGGATCTGACGTTTATCACTTGTGTTTGACACCAACACTGGGAATAACACTGCTGACTATGAGTCCATGATGAAGATGAACAAAAATAAACCTTACAGAATAAAGCAGACTGTTAATTTACATCTGGATTGAAGATTTGATTGTGATGTAAACAGAGCAGTGTTAGGATGAATGTTGTGTGTTGTACAGTAGATGAATTGTGTGTTTATTCTCAGCAGTGTAATAAACCCGAGATCTGGACTCACAATAATAACTAATGAGAGGCCAAAGCAAACACTTCATAGACGCTTATAAGACCATCGTTCATCAGAGACTAACACACTGATCTTTTCTTCATGATGTTTTTGTTATTGCGAGAATGTGTTTGATTGACAGTATTAGAAAAGAGTAAATCTCTTTATCAGACTTGTGTGTTTACATTGAATCTGAGTATGGTGATGTGCTGGCGTCATTTGTTATTATCACAGAGTAAAGTCAAAGGCAGATTTACAACCCTGACAGCGCATCACACATCTGATGTTTGCTCTCTTTGACCTTGATCATATCATTTTTTTATCTCTAAAGCATCCCTGTCGGATGTTTAACAGATGTTTTAGAGATGTTCATGATTGTGAGTGTTATTGTTTTTAAGGTGTTTAATTTCTGCAACATTGGTTTCCCTAATACAGAAATAATTGTTTTCATATTTCTTCCTAACAAGTCCCCAAACAAACTGAGCCAATGGCTGTTATTATCTCTGCAGTTGGGATACAAGACTATCAGTATTTCAGCTACAGAAAAACAATGTTTATCAGATGTTTGTGCCATTGCCCTGAAAGATTTTGCTTTATTATACTGAAGAGAAAGATGATCAGATAAACAGAAAGGATCAGACTAACTACGACTGATCTTCAGCACTTCATTTAGCTATCATTTATTTCTGAGGTTTATCAGAGGTTGTATGCAGTGTTGGTTGTAACTAGTTACCAAGTAATTAGTTAATTTAATTACTTTTTCCCTATTACTCTTATTTTTCCTGTAATTTAATTACAGTTACTTCTGATGTAATTGAAGTAAATCCTGTATATGGACTGTGGATCAATGATATATAATACAATAGTGGATTTAACATTAGAGGCAGTTTCCCGGACAGGGATTAGACTAGTCCTAAACTAACTTGAATGTCCAGAGGTGTCCAAACTAACAACAACTTGCACTGACATATATCTTAAAATACATCAGTGTCATTTGTTTTGCCACAAAATGCAAGTAATGTTTTTAGTAAGGCATGTTTGTTCAAACTAGTTATATTTTATAATTAAACTAAGGCCTAGTCCTGGTTTAAGATAACCTCTGTCCAGGAAACCACCCCTTTAGACGTAGACTTTTTATGTAACCTTTTTACTTTAAAGGGGTAATTTCATGAAAATCTGACTTTTTTCCATGTTTAGGTGCTATAATTCGGTCCCCAGTGCTTTTATCAACCTAGAAAATGTAAAAAAGATCAACCCAGTAACTTAGTTTTGGTAAACCATTCTCTACAAGCATGCAAAAAAATTGCTTATTGAAATGTGTCTCCCCTTGTGATGTCAGAAGGGGATCTTATTATAATAATACTGCCCCTTAATCTGCACTATCCAACCAGGACACTGTCATTTATCTCAGAGATCAGCTCATTTACATTTTAAAGGACACACACAAAAACTACACATTTTTGCTCACACCTACAAAGTTTCAAACATGTTATAATAAATGATCTATATGATGTTTTGAGCTAAAACTTCACATGTGTACTCTAGAGACACCAAAGATTTATTTGATATCTTAAAAAAGTCTTGTGAAATTTCATCTTTAAATAATAATTAAAAAAAAGAATAATGGTAACACACTACTAGTGTAATTTACAATTCTCACTAATAACTGTTTGGTTATTAGCATTAATATTACTGACATATTGGCTGTTTAATAGCAGATATTAATGCCTGATTCTGCAAAACCTTCTACCTAATTCCTACCTATACTTAAACTTAACAGCTACTTTACTAAGTATTAATAAACAGTAATAATTAGGACTTTATTGAAGCAAAAGTAGTTAATAGTGAGAATTGGACCTTAAAAAGTGTGACCAAAATAATTTATGCACTTTTATATGATTTATTTGAGTCGTGACAAACCAATCTTGGTACAGTTTACTCAATAAGGATTTAGAAAGTAATTAGCAATACGTAATTAAATACTTTTTGAAGAGAGTAGCTTGTACAGTAATCTCATTTTTTTTCCCACAGCACTGCTCTGTTATTGGTCAAATTCTGAGCCAATTTTGTTGGACTAAGTTACCTCGAGAGTATTTGATACATATTACCAATTTTTGTATATATTATTTTAATATAATATCATATATTATTACAAATTTCTGTATATGTGTGTCTGTGTATTTGGCCCTTTTCGATGCAGGTTGTTATCGCTGTGAGCACGTGACTCCCGCGTGCCCTTTAAGTGTGACGTCACCGGCAGCGCACGGGGTGTTCCCGATGCGTCGCGTCGCCAGCTGACGGAAGTGAGGAGCGTTTGTGTCGTCTGTGAGGTTCCTGCGCTCCGCTCGTGTCATGAGATCAGCGCGTTTATTATGGCCGCCGTACCGGGTTTGTGTCATAATGACCGGAGCGACGACGACACCGCCGAACCCGACGAGTCTCTGCAGTCCATGCTGAAGGCCATCGCGGACGAGCGGAACCGCCTGAACGTCAGACAGGATCTCAGCGGACTGGGTCAGTACATCAGCTGTCTTCTGTCAAAAACGCAACAATCAATAATAAACATCAATGAAATGTCACGATATTGTGACGGGACCGAACCGCCATCGGCCGCTTTTGTTTTCAGTATAGGTTCTTTATGACGTCATTGTGCATGATTAGCGGCGCCGCGCTCTCTCTGCCCTGACGTCATAGCCGTCTGTTTTTGTTTAAACGTTAGAACTCATTATTTATGTTCCTTCTGTCTGTCTGTCTCTATATCTGTCTGTCTGTCTGTCTCTCTGTCTTTTGTCTTTGTTTGTTTTTTATGCTCTTGTTTGACTCTCTGTCTATTTGTTTATCTCTCTCTTGTATGTCTCTGTTTGTTTGTTTGTCTGTCTGAGATTGACCTCCAGTCAGGTTGTGTTCAGAGGTCACAGGTTAAGGGTTAAATAGCTGTTCTAGATTAAGCTGTTGTGATAAGAGGTCACATGTATGTAAGAGTACTGACAGGACAGCAGTATGATCGGTTTCTCCAGGGTTGTATTCCAGAAAGCAGTGTAAACTTACCTTCAGTGAAACCCTAAACTTTCGTTTGATTAACCCAAAACCTACTTACCCTGATCATGTCGGTTTTGGGGGCACCTGATAAGAGTTAGTTCAGTCATCCTCCTACTAGTAAGTGAGATTTCATGCGCACACACGGGGAATACATGAAGACATTTTCAATTTTAAACATACCCGGGTATAATCAGCTTACTGCACCAGCAGGTCTGTCATCACTCGAGCTCTGTAAGATCACCTCCTTTAAATATGACATCATCATTTCCGTGGGACAATAAGACGTTGATCTGACTCTGTTAGGTTTCTATCACACATATGTCACTTTATAAACTCATTTCTAGTGACTCTTCTTCATTTATATTCATCTCACTCAACAACACACAAGCTCTTTTCTGTCTTATATCATTAGTTTATAGTCATGTGATGTGAAGTTAGGGTCTTTATGTGCCTCTCTTTCATGTTTTGCCCCTATGTATTATTCTCTGTGCCACGAGAATGGGGATGGGACGATTACCTGTTTCATAATAAACCATGATAAAATGTCCTGACGGTTAGTATTATTGTTTAAAATTTAATTATCATTACAACCGTGTTTGATTACCATGATTTTGAAAACTTGCTGTAAATCCCGCCCAGCCAGAATCAGTTTGACGCAGGCGCACACATGCTACATAGTTTTTTGAACAAGAAGGCATTTTAGAGATAATGTATTGCATTCATTCACAGTAAACTTATTAGACAGATTTATTTATTTTTTACCACATAAATAATTTCAGGGACATGAAATATTAAATTGTGATTTTTAAAAATAAAACTTGTTCAAATGTTTTCAGCGTGTGCAGGGCCTGAAGTTAACTTTTTTGACCACCAGCCACTGTGGCAGGTGGATTTAGAAATCCACCTGCCACAGAGACTTTTTACCAGCCAGTTTTTTTTGCCCGAATAGTGAATTATAACACTGTCTTTATTGTATGAATTAAATATATTTTTTTTCAGAGCTACAAAAGTGAATTTCTCTTTGTCTTAGGTTGTTTGATTAACATTAATGACACAGACTTAAGTAGGTTAATTGAGGCTACTGTCTCTTTAAGACCAGCACAGACTGTTATTTGACTCTCTATACATACACTTAAGACATAAAGAAATGTTTTATTAGAAAATGAATACTGTTGAGATCATTTTGTTTATATGTGCCCTGTCAAGAGCAGAAAGATTTTATGTACGCTTGCTTTTAGGAAGCGTCTCTCAAATGTGCCCTATTGAGTCCCCTTAAACCCGCGCACGCACACAGAGACAGAGAGGGCACAAACTGCGCACATAAACGCCGCACATACGTTGTTTTTCATTACTATATTCGCAAAATGTATGTTAAT